>NC_141033.1:28057500-28357500 GCF_052040795.2 Danio rerio
ACTCTTAGTCTGTTTCACCACATAGTCACGTTGCAATCTGTTGCTTCAGTTCAGCCAGATCCAGAGAGTGTGATTGTATGTACGGATGGAGGACGCTATGATGTTCAACTGTACGACCGCACACGGACCTCTGTGTACTGGGAAGAGGACCCCACAGAGGTCCGCCGCTGTACTTGGTTCTACAAAGGAGATACAGACAGTCGCTTTATCCCCTATTCAGAAGACTTCAGTGAAAAGCTGGAGGTTTGTGCTTTTCTGTAAAACTATATTCTGAATGCTGGCTCTTCAGGACGTCATTTAATTTTTCAATGTTGTGTGTGTTGTAAACAGGCGGAATATAAGAAAGCAGTCACTACTAATCAGTGGCACCGCAGACTGGAGTTCCCATCTGGTGAGACCATCGTGATGCACAATCCAAAGGTACAACACTATCAGATTGATGGGAAACTATGGAAGCTTAGTTCAGTCACATTAAAAAAATATACAAAATTACCTCAAAATTTTGTATTTTTTTGAAATTGCTAGTGAATATCTCACAGTTTAAGGCAAAAAAAAAAGATTTGATAAAAGAAAAAAAAAACTGAATTGTAAGATAAAATACGCAGAATAGCAAGAAATAAAAAAAATAAATAAACAATGTTGAGAAATAATCAGTTGTGAGATGGAACAAATAAGCTGCAAGTTATATGAAATCAACTCAGAACTGGATTAAGTAATCTTCGGATTGCAAGAAATAATATCTGAAATGTCAGAATTAATGTCAGAATTGCAAGAAATGAGGTTAGAATTTTTATTTTTTAGGAATTATACAAAACAGAAAAAGGAAAATAGTCAGAACTGTGTGATGAAATCAAGTCAGAATTGTCATTGAAAGTCACAATTACCTTATGTTCATTTGTGGCTGAAATGTGCTTCCATAGTTAACATTGTTTCTTTTAGCTTAACTGTGCTTTGTTCCTCCTCAGGTGATTGTGCAGTTTCAGCCATCTGCTGTTCCTGATGAATGGGGTACAACACAGGATGGCCAGACTCGACCTCGCGTTGTCAAGAGGGGTGTAGACGATGATCATGATGAAGTCCCTGATGGTAAATAACTTCTGACGTTAGAATTCTCATTTTCTTACTTAATCCAGACAGAAATTTGTGATAAAAAAAAAATTCTCATCTTAAAATTCCCTTAAATTTCAGAATATGATATGTCAAACAATATTTAAATGTAAATGCTTGGCATAGAGGAATGACTGAAGATTATTGCAATTTCCTGTCTAGGTGAGATGCCTCAGGTTGATCATCTGGTTTTTATGGTGCACGGCATTGGTCCTGTCTGTGATCTGCGGTTTAGGAGTATGGTGGAGTGCGGTATGTTACACTAAGTTACTCTCCAGATCAAATACAGTTTTTAAGACATTCAATAGGTTAAAGTTATGGGGATAGTTCACTCAAAGCTGAACATTTTGCCATTGTTTATTCACCCTTTGCTTGTTTCAAATCTACAGTATTCAAACATTCAACAATGTTTTTTAAATTGTCCCAAGACAAGAATGGGTGTTGTTCAGTAGTTTTAGGACAACTTTGATAAAGGTATTGAACCACTTTAAATGTTAACTACTGTTTTTTTTTTGAATACATGAGATAATATTTTGAAGAAAGCTGGAAACCTGCAACCATTGACTTTCACTGTATTTTTTTTTCCAGCAATGGATGTTAATGGTTAGCGATTTTTCAGCTTCCCTAAAAATATAATCTTTGTGGTCAATGGAAGAAAGTTGTAAAGGTCTGAAACCAAAAACATTTTCTATTTTGGGGGGAACTTTCGCTTTAATAATTTAGTCCATTTAACATATCCTACTTCAAGTTGTTTCTTGATTTGAACGCAGTGTATTTTGCTTCTGTTAACGTGTGTGTGTGTGTGTGTGTGTGTGTGTGTGTGTGTGTGTGTGTGTGTGTGTGTGTGTGTGTGTGTGTGTGTGTGTGTGTGTGTGTGTCTGTGTGTGTCTGTGTGTGTGTGTGTGTGTGTGTGTGTGTGTGTGTGTGTGTGTGGTGTGTGTGGTGTGTGTGGTGTGTGTGGTGTGTGTGTGGTGTGTGTGTGGTGTGTGTGTGTGTGGTGTGTGTGTGTGTGTGTGTGTGTGTTTGTTTGTTTGTTTGTTTACAGTGGATGACTTCCGGAGTGTGTCCTTAAAGTTGCTCAATAGTCATTTCAGGAAGGCCCGTGATGATCATGTCATCAGTCGTGTGGAGTTTCTGCCTGTGCACTGGCACACAGCTCTGCATGGAGATGCTACTGGAGTTGACAGGTAGAAAGAACATATACATACATTCAGTTGTACTTGGGTGCTGTATCGATTACACATAAAATAAATAAATCAAAAATATATTATATTTTTTATAATTCTTGTTTTTCTTTTTTATTTGTTTGAACACAAAAATAACTTGAACTAACAATCCACATACCACAGTGAGCATAATGAGAAATTAAAAATAGATATAAGCATACAGAGAATTATGAGAAGGAAAAAACTAGCTTGTTAGACTGAAGAGGAAATAACAGATATATGCTAAATAATAAAACATATATTTTTTATTCTCTAAAAATAATATACACCAAAGTATACAATAAACTATACAGGTATTAAAGGTTATGTAAGGCAATGTTAACCATACCAAGACGCATTTAAACAAATAAAATTAGAAATTCAAAACAATGCTGAAAGTATTACAAATACTATTACTTGTCTACAAATCACTAAATGGCCTAGGACCTCAATACATTACAGATATGTTCAGTGAATACAAACCTAACAGATCACTCAGATCATTAGGATCAAGTAAACTAGAAATTCCAAGAGTTCAGTCAAAGCAGGGTGAATCTGCTTTCAGCTACTATGCCCCTCACTGCTGGAATCAGCTTCCAGAAATGATCAGATGTGCTCTAACATTAGGCACATTCAAATCAAGACTGAAAACACATGTGTTTAGCTGTGCCTTTACTGAATGAGCACTGTGCCACGTCCGACAGATCGCTCTATTATGTTTTTCTTTTCTCTTTTATTCTTTTATAACCCTTTTTAACACATCTTTATCTGTTTTTAATCATTTTGTTTTCTTATACTTTTTTATTCTTGTTTATGTAAAGCCCTTTGAATTGCCACTGTGTATGAAATGTGCTATATAAATAAACTTGCCTAACCTTGAAAGAGATCGATGACAATTAAAGAGAAGTCAACAAAACTCAGAGTACAGTTTTTTTGTTTTGTTTTTCGGCATAAGATATGTTTTCTAATATATTTTTTTATCATGTAGGAGGATAAAGAAGATTACACTGCCCAGCACTGGTCGATTACGTCACTTCACTAATGAAACCCTTCTAGACGTGCTTTTCTACAACAGCCCGACTTACTGCCAGACCATTATGGACACCGTTGCTTTTGAGATGAACCGTTTACACACACTATTCATGCAAAGAAACCCAGACTTTAAAGGCAGGGTGTCTGTAGCTGGACACAGCTTGGGTGAGAATGCTTTCTTTTGACACACTTATAAATACAACCATTCTCTTGCTTCTTTTGGTTCGAACTTACAAAGAAAACTATACATGCAGAACTCGTGACAAGCTTAAAAATATATCAAAGCAGTTCCCTCTTCATACTATTGTTGTCTGGTGCATAGAGACACATTTCCCATGAGGTATACATGAGATGACCTTTTTATGGTTACAACAGCATGTCCTGTTTTTACTGTAGTCTATTTCAATGTCTTTGGTCCATGTTGTGTATATATTTCAGTCAAACCACATCAATTTATTTGTTCAACTTGTTTGGTGTGGATCAAGTTTCAGATAAACATAAACATGCTAGTGTGAGCATACCCAATGATTTTTAGCTTCATATTGATAGATAAATCGAAATAAGTTTGAGGTATATAAACATGACTGAACGATTATTCATATTTGTTTTGCAATTTTCTTACATTGCTTTGCTTTATCTATAGGCTCTTTGATACTTTTTGATCTACTGTCCAATCAGAAGATCGGCTCCCCCATTTCAGCTCCAATATTCAATGGAAATTCTGCACCTAATGTGAAACAGGTATTTGAACGTTATAAATGATGATGACATTAAATGTACATTTATAAAACAAGTAGCTTATTTCTGCTTATCTAACTGACTATATAGTTATTTATTTATATTCCAGAGGCTTAAATAATGCAAGCAAAAAAAATTTTCAGTAGGTTTTTGCATTTTTGCCCAAAGGATTGCGACCAAAAGGTCTTTAGTGCCATACTGCACGAGATTTATGACCAAAATTTAGGGCTTGCATTCCTTATTTAACAAATATGTCCCTCAATTTCAATTTTTAAGCAAGTCTGTTTGTTGAATGAGAGAGAAAAGAGGATTTGTTTAGCACACTTGACACACTTGTATTTGACATTTTTTACACAGATTTAGTTTCGCTTTACACATTTATTAAGCTTCATTCTTTCATTCATTAATTTCCCTTCAGCTTAGTTCCTTGTTTATTTGGGGTCGCGACAGTGGAATGAACGGCCAACTATTCAAGCATATGTTTTACGCAGCAGAAGCCCTTCCAGCCGCAACCCAGTTCTGGAAAACAACCACACACACTCTCATTCACACACACTCATACACTACAGCCAATTTAGTTTATTCAATTCACTTATAGTGCATGCCTTTGGACTGTGTGGTAAACCGGAGCACCCAGAGGAAAATTCTCCACGCAAGCACGGGGAGAACATGCAAACTCAACACAGAAATGCCCAGCCTGGTCGGCGGCAATTGTGTAGTGGTTAGTGCGTCGGCACATGGCACACATGGAGTTCACAGTGACTTGTGTTAGATTACCTCGTAGTCCTATGCTGATCCTTCCCCTCTCTTCTCTCCTCATGCTTTCCTGTCTATACTCTCTACTGTTCTATCAATTAAAATGGTGAAAGCAAATTGTAAAAAAAAAAAATGCTTAGCTGGCACTCGAACCAGTGACCTTCTTGCTGTTTGGCAACAGTGCTAACCACTGAGCAACTGTGCTGCCAGCTTGATGTTTATAGCAAATGGTGGTTTTTGTGCTTATTTTATAATGATTTTATTTTGTTTTCTTTTCTGTCCTCTATTTTAAGGGTTTGCTATGGAATGAGGGGAAATAAAAACATGTTTATAAATGTTAAGATTTAATTTAGAGCGCTTGTGTCCCTTTTTTACATTCATTTCTGACTAAAATAATAAATTGTGACTTATCTGTGTTACAATGCAGTTTTGATACGAAGCAACTTATTCACTGACTTTACTTACTAATAAATAAAAAAATAAACAGATTACCTTAAAATTGAGTAAATTAACTGTGCGTTATTATACAAATTAAGTCAGCTTAACTGTTTTAAATGAGTTATCTCACTTTTTCAGAGTTAAGTCAACTAATTACATGTATAGTGTATACATTTAAAAAAAATACTGTCTATTTAAATATGATATTTTGTTTATGGCATTCCTGTACCATACAACCTTCATCACATAATTGTTGAATTGTTTAACTGTTTTAGGTAAATTCTGCTCCTGAAGTTCAGGCTGCTGAAGTGCCTCCTGTAGCGGCTGTTGAGGAAGAGGCAAAGGAGGAAGAAGAAGAGGAGACTGGCAGCCTGTCGTCTGTTCTGGAGGCGATTGGGTTATCTGAATATCTGAGCATTTTTGAAAATGAGAAAATTGATGTTGAGTCTCTGGTGAGAACATTTAAAATGAGCTTAATTTTTTTTGTCCGTCAAAATGTTTATTGTAACAGAGATCAAACTGTTACACATACTTTTGGAATGTCCTGTCAGACAATGATTTTTATCTGGAGAGGAAATATTTATAAATGTGAATCCTTTCAAGATGCAAGAGTTTAAATTAAAAGTAATCCTTAAAAAGCTGTTTTAGACTTGTATCAAATGTGTTATTTATAACTGATGATGTCTTTTATTGTTATATACTATGCTATATACAAAGTCAGAATTATTAGCCCTGCTGTTAAATACATTTTTTTTACCCAAGTTCTGTTTAACGAGGAGCTTTTTTTCAACACATTTCTACACATAATAGTTTAAATAACTAACTTCTAACTGATTTCTTTTATTTTTGCCATGATGACAGTACACAATATTGACTAGATATTGTTCAATATACTAGTATTCAGCTTAAAGTACAATTTAAAGGCTTAATTAGGTAAGTTGGGTAAATTGGCGCCCTCCATTAAATATCGCTTGAGAAATATAAAAAAATGAATAAATATTTTATATAACATTTTATAAATATCATCATGTTTATATATAAGTTAGATCTGGTTTTGCCATGAAATAGCCAGTATTAAAATCAGAACTAATTGTTGTTCTTGATCTCTATTGCAGCTGCTGTGCACAGTGGATGATCTAAAGGAAATGAGCATTCCTCTGGGGCCACGTAAAAAACTCGCCAATTTTATCAAGGAGAAGTCTGCAAAACAGGCACTTTTCTTTTTGTTTCCCTAATGTTCAGTCTTTCAGTAGTTGCATAGCTTTTCTATTTGTCAAGTTTCATGTGATGTATGTTTTTCGACAGGCTGCTCGAAAGGCTTTGAAAGAGAAGTCTGTAGAAAAAGAGGAACTGAAGCAGACCCAAGCTCCAGTTCAGACTGAGCCCACACCAGATCCTGCCATCAACAAACTGCCAGTGGGAAGAACCATGTCTTCAATCCACGTGGATTACAACTATTTTGAAATTGGCACAGGACAGGTAATGCTTAAATATGCACCTCAATTTGGACCCAATTTTATATTATACCCTAAGCCTCCCTTTTGGCCCTTGAAAATAATACCTTATGAAATGAAATACCACTACTACACCAACACATGTCATCATATGTTGTAGCTATAGCTTATATGTCATATGAGAAGTCGTCATTCCAGAAGGCAATTACCCACTCACAAATATGTTTTGTGCTATATTATGACATTAGAAAAGGTTGTTAATTTTCAGTTTAAAAAATGTATGAGCCACCAGATTTCCCTGAGGGTCTCGGTTTCATACAGAGCATATGACTGGTGGATCATGATGCAAGAAGTACTAAACTGTACTGTGTATTTACACAGTGCTCATATTCATGAATGTAATCACAAGAAAACAACAGTAACTTTATTCCACATGTGCTGTAAAAAGCTAGTTCTCTGCCACTAGACTATTCTGCCTGTCTAGTCATCCGGTTTCAGAATTTAAAATATGTTGTGGGACATGAAGCGGTTATAATAAAGAACTATTGTTTGTGAAAATTTAGAGGATTTTTATTTTATTATTATGTTTCTTTGAGGAACATGACATGAGCACTCTTTTTTTTTCATTCGTGGGTCTCTATTGCTTACCAAACTGTAGCAGCTGTATTCAGTCAATTTTCTCATACCCCTTCATTTATATCATTCATTTAAAGAGCTATCTGACACATTCCCCTATACCCCTAGACTCTCGACCAGATGTCGAATTGGACTTACAAGAATAACCCATGACTTTTTTTTGTTGCTCCAAGGTGAAAACCCTACTCAGTGTTTGTACGGCACAATTCCCCTTTCTATAAAACACATTTTACTGAACTGTCCTTCAGTAAGACTTTTTAAAAGACCTTTTTAGGACAATTTTAGCAAAGTGGCACCAGAAAAGATTTTAGAATTTTTATCGTGTATTAACACTACAAATCGTATTTAATTTATGTATTAATTTGTTTGTTAATTTTTAATTGCATATTTATTATTGCAATTTTCCTGCCATGAAAATAGCCTTGGTTGCTGACAAGGCATTTAATAAACAATACATTAGATTACATAAAAAATGCATTGGAGACTATCAAGAGCCCCATCATGTGAATGTGCAAAAGCGAGGGGGAAGGGAAAGACTAAGGGGTAGAATGGTGATTGGGCCATGGTCTGTGGATCAAGGTGATTTGAGGAAGATATTTTGCTGCCATTTCTATATTTGTTAATGCCACTACTATTTCAAGGATGCTTTTGAGGGTTAGATTTAAAGTGGATTTAATTAAATTTATTTCAATGAATTAACAGGAATTTTGTTAAAAAATTGCTTACTAAGTTGAGTGTTTACACCACAAATGCTTTCGTTACCTCTTAAAGCTTTCAGCTACGTTTCTAAAGGCATAGTTCACCCAAAATCAAAGTTTACTCACGCTCATGGTGTTCCAAACACTGGAGACCTTTTTCAGAATACAAATAAACATGTATTAGGTGAAATCTGAGAGCTTTCTCATCCTCCATAAACAGCAAGATCACCGACTTGTCCAGGAAGGTATCAAAAAACATCCTCAAAACAGTCCAAATGTCTTCAGTGGAAAAGTAGGAATATTATCAAGCTACAAGAATCCTTTTTGTGCACACATAAAACAAAAATAACAACTTTATTCAACTGTTTTTTTTCAGTGTCAGTATATTGCGCATGTTCATGAGCACTGTTCAGTGACATATGCCTCTCCGGATACAAGGAGAAATTGTTTAATAAAGTTGCCATTTTTGTTTTATGTACACAAAAGTATTCTCGTAGCTCAAAAATATTCCGATTGAGCCACTGAAGACATGCGGACTGTTTTAAAGATGTTACTAGTTACCGAACTATACAAAGTCTGGACCATTGCGGTCTATGGAGAATGAGGGAGCTCTCAGATTTCATTTATAATATCATAATTTGTGTTCCAAAGATGAACACTTGTCTCTGGAACTGTATGAGGGCGAGTAATTAATAACATAATTTTCCGTTTTGGTTGAACTAACACCTTGAGTGATTATGCGAAACATTTTAGACCCTGTTTAAACTTTAAATCAAACCATTGTCTACTTTTGATCTGATTGATACTCTTCTTCATTTTAGATGTAAATGGTCCCATGAATTAAGAATTAGTCGGATCAATTTATAAGTGAAAGGTTAATCTATGTTTAAGGGTTCATCTTAGGCTATGTTTTATTTCATTTTAAAAGATAAGACTAGTGACAGTGATTGCACTTACTAGCCACTGAATGTGGAGTGTGAATTTTTTGTGTGTGAATGTTCTCGTGCAGGTGTCAGTGATCTATCATGCTCTGGACTTTGAACCGGTGAGTTTCTTCGCTCTGGGTTCTCCCATCGGGATGTTTCTAACTGTTCGTGGAGTGGAGAAAATTGAAGAGTCTTACCAGCTTCCAACCTGCAAAGGGTTCTTCAACATCTACCATCCTGTAAGTGCTGTGTCTTAGCTTGTCTACTGCTTATCTACAACTTTTGGAAACAAAAACATCTTAGAGCCAAACTGTCTGTGTAAATTGAGAGTAATGGACAAGTTAAATTGTGCAGATACAATAATGAGCCTCTTCTTTGTGCTTTTAGCTGGATCCAGTTGCTTATAGAATTGAACCCATGATCTTACCAGACATTGACCTGGAGCCGGTTTTGGTCCCTCATCATAAAGGGAGGAAAAGGCTTCATCTCGGTAATGTATTTGACCATTTCTGTGCATTTTTTGACTGATCTTTCTCATTTATTTTGAATTTAAAAATGAAAAACAATGTTTATGATAGTTATTGATTAAATCATAAGTACTTTAAATATTAATACATTTTAACTATAATATGTATATATCATATCATTGGGGCGGCACAGTGGCTCATTGGTTAGCACTGTCACCTCACAGCAAGCAGGTCGCTAGTTCGAGTCCCAGCTTGGTCAGTTGGCGTTTCTGTGTGGAGTTTGCATGTTCTCCCAGAGTTCTTGTGGATTTCCTCCGGGTGCTCCAGTTTCGCCCACAAGTCCAAAGACATGCACTATAGGTGTAATTAAATAAACTAAATTGGCCTTAGTGTATGTGTGTGAATGAATGTGTATGGGTGTTTCCCAATACTGGGTTGCTGCTGAAAGGGCATCCACTGTGATAAACATATGCTGGAATAGTTGGAATAGTTCATTTTACTGTGGTGAGCCTAGAAATAGAGACTAAGCTAAAGGAAAATGAATGTATATCAATAATAAATACAATTGAAAGGTTTTAATATTCATTTCATTTTTATATATTTTGTTCATGTTATACTTGTTTTAATATTTAAATATCGTTTTATATTAATTAATATTCATTGTATAGACATCTGTATTTATATATTACATGTTCTGTTTAAGAACATTTCTAAACATAATAGTTTTATTAACTCATTTCTTATAGCTGCTTTCTTTTGTCTTTGCCATGATGACAGCACATAATATTTGACTAGATATTTGTCAAGACACTGTACAGCTGAAAGTGACATTTTTAAACTAGCTTAATAAGGCAAGTTAGGGTAATTAGTAGGCCCACACGCAATCTGATATCGCAATCAGAGTTCCGCTGATTTTTAACATTTCAGTGAGTCTATTAAATGATTTCTGTAAATGTGTGTAAATGTATATTTATTCCATTTTTAAATTAATTTAAGTAATATTACTGACTGATATGAAAATGTTCATATGATTTATTTACAATGCTTTTGTAAATTAATATTGTCTTTTTAGTAGATATATTATTATGTGAGAGACTTTGTTTACCAAACAGATCTAATTGGATTTGCATAAAAAAAAATTAAAGTAAAAAAAAAAAATTATTAAGTTTTTTAGTTACGTTACTGCCAAAATTATTCTGCTTAAATCCAACTATTTTTTAATTTTTTTTTACAAAATTCTGCGCAGAAATATTATAAAATGTTCGCAGATTCTGTCTGACTCTTGTAATTAGGCAAATCATTGTTCAACAGTTGGTGTTATGGTGGCACAGTGGGTTGCACGATCACCTTACAGCAAGAAGGGTCACTGGTTCAAGCTCTGGCTGAGTCAGTTGGCATTTCTGTGCGGAGTTTGCATGTTCTCCCTGTGTTAACATGGGTTTCCTCCGGGTGCTCCGGTTTCACCCACAGATATGTGCTATAGGTGAATTGAATGAGCCAAATTGGCTGTATTGTATGTGTGTGTATGAGAGAGTGTGTGGGTGTTTCCCAGTGTTGGGTTGCGGCTGGAAGGGCATCTGCTAAGTAAAACATATGCTAGTTAAGTTGGCGTGAAGAAAAATATTCTAGGAAATACTGTGAAAAATTCCTTGCTCTGTTAAACAACATTTAAGAAATATTTGAAAAAGAAAAAAAATTATAGAGGTCAAATAATTTAGACTTTAACTGCATGTATACTATTATTGTTATTATTATTACTAGTAGTTTTTTATATTTATTTGTCTATTTGTTTGTGTTTTGTGCAGAATTAAAAGAGAGTTTATCCAGGATGGGTTCTGACCTAAAGCAGGGCTTTATCAGCTCTCTGAAGAGCGCTTGGCAGACTCTCAACGAGTTTGCTCGAGCTCACACCTCTTCTGTTCAACTGCACGAACAGCTCGCCATGGTGGCCAATCAGATCAAAGCAGAGGAGGAGATGCAGAGAGGAGAAGGTGAGTCATCCTCTTATCCTAATCACTTCACACTGCCCAATCTTCAGCTCAGACTCGGTCAAAATCCAAATCTCACTGTCTGTTCGCAGAGGAGAGCAAGATGCTGGAGAGTCCTGAGCCACAGAAGGAGGAGGAAAGCCGAATAAAAGTGGGTCTGCTGAACGGAGGAAACCGCATCGATTACGTCCTGCAGGAGAAACCCATCGAGAGCTTCAACGAATACCTGTTTGCACTCCAGAGTCATCTGTGTTACTGGTGTGTGTGTGTGAGGATCTTCAATAATGCAGACTAGATGTGTTCTCCTCTTGTGTTTAATAATCTCTGTTATTGTTCATCTTTTTCCTCAGGGAATCTGAAGACACCGCTCTGCTTCTTCTGAAGGAAATTTATAAGTCTATGAACATCCAGCCAGATCAGTTGCTGCATTGATGAGATCAGTCAGCGAAACCCACTCCGTCGTCAGAATTCACATTACTTTGAACATCAGACGAGTGGACATTTTAATCCGTTTTCAACTCTCCAACTGGGACTGTCCTCACTTTTATTTTCTGTTATTTAGTCTGTTGTATTAAAACGAATACACTTGTATTATTCCATATGTCTTAAATGAAGAAATTCCAGTCAAATAGTGGATTTAAAAACCACCGCGACTGTTCAAAACGACATTTTTATAGCTTAAATTATACAGCTGCAAGTGTTCGAGTGCAATTGTGAATGGAATCATAAGGTATTAACAGAATTTTTATTATATAGCAGTGAGAAACAGATAGATATTACGCTGTGAAAAGAGAAACCTTCATGAGTCATAATAAACTTCACTGTTAGTAGCTGATGTGTTACTTTGGTTTATTAGAGACTGTTAGTTATTTTCTCTAGGGTGGAGTTCAATATTTGGGAGTCAGTGTTTATTAGCAATTGGATATAAGTCAACTTAAATTATGATGTGCAGTGCTCAGCATAATTGAGTACACCCTATTTTAAAAAAGAATATTTGTATCCATCGCTCAGTGAACATAGGCTATGTATTTTGGTGCATTTAAACAAAACAGATTCATTAAACAGATATATTTATTAAAATAATATTTTAGTCACCAAACATATTTAGAAACTGAAAGATATTACAGTTAAATTCAAGCAAAAAATGATGACAACTTACAAAATGTAAATTTAATTATTATTATTATTATTTTATGCTTCTCTTTTTTTTTCTCTCTCTTTTTTAAAATTTGTATTTAATATTTTTCTATAACATTTGAGTGTACTAGTATTTGGACCGTTATGGTGAGTTGTTTTGTTAGATAAGCTCCAGATTTGGCTTCAGTACTGACTAATCTAATGTATATACATGAATATAATATTGTATAGCTTCTTATTAAAAATATGAATTTAAAAGAGAGATTTGAGAGGGTGTACTTATATATGCTGATCACTGTAGGACTACTGAGCACCAAGACTATATTTTAAGGTTTATTCTGTGGCATCACTCATTTATAGCATCTAAATGTGGAGAAACTCTCACACAAAGGCCTCATTTATAAAGCGCAGCGTTCTTACACCTTTTCCAAAGTCAAATTTAAGCACTTTACATTTGCATGGTCACATTTTTTCTGCATTATACAATCGTGGTTATTTACATATATTTACATATTTTATCAGATGCCATTTGTTGTTCTGTAGAACAGAACTCCAAGCAACATTTCTGATGGCATGTTTGCCACAAGCCCAGCTTTGAATAACTGTCATTTACTCTTTTTTTTTTTTTTTTTTTTTTAATGTCAATTACACTACCCCACCAAGAAAAAAAATTGTATTGCATTTCTTAACTCCTAATGTTGCTAGTTAACACACTCAATGCAGTTTTTTTTTAAACACATTCCTTAATTTCAAAAATGTCTGCTTCTACCAAGTGGTTGATGTGTCAGTGTATGGTAAAAGTACCTGAATTAATACATATGAAAATCAGACAATATGAAGTGTAAGACCAATTTATTTAAAAACATATTCAAAATAAAACATTTCTGAATACTAAATCACCTTTATTTTTTGAAGTATGCCATTATATATTTCAGTTTCTCATTTAACATGCTTTGCTTTATTTTTAACAATAAAACCAAAATCAAGTGTAGTAGTGCAACAGGATTATGCTTTAAGACTTTTACAGTCATTATTTAAAACACTCAAATTATGGTCAGCCGTTTGGTAGAGCAGGCAGTTAAAGGGACAAATCAGTGGCATAGCGGAGGGGCATGCAGGATATGCACTGCAAATAAATACATAAATAATTGGGATTGTTAATTTATCTAATTTTCTTAAAGGACGCCTGACAATAGGTAATCGACTGTTCAGTTTGATTTAATGACTAATAAAATACTATATTCCATATAATCTCATCCATGAAATACGTTTCAGGTAAATGATTCATTCAAAACCGATTTGTTGAATAAAAAGAAAACCAGAGTGGCCATTTGTTTTATCCTCATTTGAATTTGTACTTTTATACAGTTTAAATATTACTTTGTGTTTAGTTTTCATGTTAATTGTATGAAGACTTGGTAAATGATTGCGGTCACGGACGCCATCTGCGGTTCCGGCTTTCCGGGGAGGACAGTCGCTGTCTGTGCTTCAAATTGGTATGCGCGTCTACTGTGTTGCGTGGTAGATTAAAGTGTCCATGAACCGGAAGCTGAGATAGTTTTTTTCCCTGTTCTTTGCATTACGACAGTTTTTAGAACTTTAAATGAGCAAACAATGGGGGTGGCTTGTTTTTTCTAGCATGGTCTGAATGAATATAGTAAAGTTGGCATTTCAGAAAGATCAGAAAAAAGGTTTTAGAAGAGTCGTTACAACCTAACAAACACCTCGAACCATTTCTGTTTGTTGTCAAAACTGACAGTTGGAGCAGCATTGGTAAATATGTTAAACACCCAATGCCTCAAAATCACGCAATCTGATCATTTTCATGAAAACAAACAGGGTGCATTTTCAGATTCTGATTAAAGATTTGAAGGTCAAGCTATTTTTTTCATGCACAGATGAATTGTTCACCACAAAACTGACAATCTGAGCAAACAAAATCATATAGTTAGTTTTGATTTCTTGAGGACTATGCATGTGTAAAAAAATCATTTTGGATTTGTTCATTTTAATCTTGTGCATTGTCATAAAGTCTTTTAATCTCCATGCATTTTGTGTTTTCCCACTGCTTAGTCGTAGTGCACAGATTAATCATTTATTATTGTCACTTCATCCAAAATCAAAACACTTTTCAAACCTTGAAAACAACAGACTAAAAAAAGTGACATTTTCAAGGATTTCCAGCACCCTTACAAACCCTGAAAATGTGTACGATTGTAGACATTGAGATCTAGATCGTAGTAGCTAATTTACAGGCTATATGAAATATTTGGAACAACATACTTTAAAATCAAGCACATATTTTGACAAACAGCATTAAAAAGTCTGGTTGTGTATTTCTTTTATTTGTGTTAGAAAATGAACAATGATGTTATTCAACATCTTGATGAATTTGAGGCTCTACATCAGATAGTATTAGTCATTTTTAATCTACCTGCTGATTTAAATGAAACTAAAATATAAAGTCCCCATCAGTAGAGGCATGTCCAGTCAGAGAATTTATTATTTTTAATAACTCAATATTGCACCACATATTCATCTCAAAGTGGTTGCAGAGAGTGAAACACAGACTTCAGAATATAAAAGAATTAGTTCCACTAAAAACATTTGAATTCTGCCACTGTTTCTTCACGGTAAGGACCTCACAAACCTATAAGAAATCTGTTCATCATCTATTTATTAAAAAAAGGAGAGATTTCTGTTTTCCCAATGGAATTCATAATTAAGCAATTTGATCTAAACCAGTGGTCTCAAACTCAATTCCTGGAGGGCCGCAGCTCTGCATAGTTTAGCTCCAACCTACACCTGCTTACTAGTCTCTAGTAGTCTTGAACACTTTGATTAGTTGGATCAGCTGTGTTTAATCAGGGTGGGAGCTAAACTGTGCAGAGCTCCGGCTCTCCAAGAATTGAGTTTGATATCCACGATCTACACCAGTGTTTCTCAACCACGTTCCAGGAGAACCACCAGCTCTGCACATTTTCCATGTCTTCTTAACCAAACCCACTTGATTCCAATCATTAGCAAAGACTGAAAGACCTGAAATGGGTGTGACAAAGGAGACATTCAAAATATGCAGTGTTGGTGGTCCTCCAGGAATGTGGTTGAGAAACACTGATCTAAACCTTCCGAAGAGATTTGACATATTTATGATGTTTTTAATTCGCATATATAACCAATCAGCGTTTAGATTTGACCACAAAGCTCAAGTATGCTTGCTTGATGAGTGAGAACCAATGAGGTTCTTTCTTCACGTGTGAACTTCTGCAAGAATCAACAAGGTTTGTCCTTGCTCAAGTGACTGATTGAGTTTGGTTAAGTTTGCCGATTGTTAACTTGAATAACAGCCAAAACTTTCCATTGAATCTTTTTCAGCAGATTTAGATTAGTAGAATTGGCTCATTACAAAGCATCAGGCTTTCAAAACTGACAAAAATATCTTAGATTTGATTCAAATGTATTTTCATCTGTGTTCTGAAGATAAATTTAGATCTTAATGAGGGTCAGCAAGTTGACAGAATTCTCATTTCTGGTGTGAGCTAACCCTTTAACTGTATGGCACTGAGCCGTGTCCTCACACACGGTGTAAAGTAAAAGCCTGACACATGCATCAAACTGCACATCAGCTCCATGCTTATTCAATCAGCAAATAAACTGAGGAAGATTTTGTGAAAAGTCTGAATACTGTTCCAACATAAATCCAGCTTGAGCAGTTTGTGAATGATTGTCCCTTTCATCTATGTACGCAAAACTTCTCCCTTTCTGCGTCGACGCAAACACTTTCGACAGTAGTAATATAAAAACACAACATATGGCTCCATCAGGTCATTTCAACATAAAAAAACAACTAAGACATGCGTCACACTTGGCACATCTTAATGAGCAGACCAACTTCTGTGCAAAATCATTTGTAGAAAACATTTTATAAGCTACTCAGTAAGATAGCTTGTAGCTGCACAAATCAAACAGTTTTCATGAATGTGGCCCACATTATTTCTCTGCAGCTCATCTTCAATCACTCACTTCCAAAAATGAACTGACCGTTATTCACATATAAATCCAAAAAGCCTTTGATAAAACCTAGATCAAGTGTAAATGATGTAAACAGTTCATTAATACCGATCGGTACTATCCTTCCACCATACTTAAAGGGTTAGTTCACCCAAACATATAGAATTCTGTATTAATCACTCATCATCATCATCATCATGTCATTCCATTCCCCCGAGACCTTCTTTCATCTTCGTTTACAAAAAATGAACATAATTTAGATGAAATTTGCCCAAAAAAGCTCTAAGAACAAGATGTTTTGACACACAAAGGTATGGAGCTTTGTATGTTGTAAGTTGAACCCCTGAAGTCACATGGAGTGTTTTTAGTTCTTCTTTTGGACCATGAACATCTCAGAACTGCTGATGTCTATGGAAGGTCAGAGAGCTCCAGGATTTCATCTAAAATATCATCATTTGTGTTCTGAAGATGAACGAAGGCCTCACGGGGACTGGAATGAGTCATTAATAACACAATTTAAATCGTTGGGTGAACTAACCCTTTAACATTCTGTAATTGATGGATTGTTTTGAAATGATAAGAAGTCAACTGTTCTCTGTTGCTGTGCTGTTGCTTGTGTATGTGCTTCATTCTGCGGGTCTGCTCTGGGTTTTGTAGGCCTGTTTGCGCAGGTGCGTTTCGATCTCTTCTCTGAAGACCAGCATGCCAAGGTGAGAGTGAGACGCCTCGTTCATGGCCTTGGACTGGATGCACATGCGATACTGCTCTGGGGTCAGTTCATCAGCACACAGCTTCTCGTGCCACAAGTGGAAGAGGCCTGAGACGGGGGTGCGGATCACGATCGGATCGCTCCGCAGGTACTTCCTGTACAAGTGCACATCTTCAACACCCCAACCTTTCACTTCCAGGTCAAATCCTCCTGGAAATCAGAACAACAACAACAAGGGCATAAAGGGGCACTAATTGTAAGGTCTTTGAAATGGCTTAACATTTTTCTTCCTGCTATAATAATGTAAAAGTTTAAACTGAACTATTGAAACATGGTCTTTAACCTGGAAAAAAGAATAGCTGTTTAGCACAACTAGATGTGGTTATGGATGATTTTGTGAATATGTTTTATGCCTTTCATTAGTGAATGGGGGTTGAAAATTATGTAGTGTGGGAAGTGTATGCCTGTGGTAATGTTGTGTAGTTTAAATGTGCAAGCAAGACACTTTCTTTGCAAAACAACGCCTAAGAACATACTTTCCATGCACTATGTATAGCATCAGAAGTGGTGATTTAATCATTTGTTACTAAATGAATCCACAATTTGAATTAGTCTAGCTTAAAAGTTGCTTAAAAGTCACTTTAAATATATTTCTGAGTGATTCAACAGTTTCACTCATTAGGATAGTGCCTTGGCTTGGGAGTTTTAGTTTAATATTTTAAATCTTTATTTATTAAATAAAACTCAATAAATATTTCGTGCAGCAGTAGTATAAATGTTTCAAACATTCTCAGTACAATATTCAATATACAACATTTTCATTTCTATTGGTTTTTAGTAGCCCATAACCTTTGTGTGCAGTATTTACTTTTGTTTCCTTGGTTCTAAAAGCTCTTGAAAAACATTAAAATTTTAATTTAAAAAGATGTGCTGCAATTCTGACCAAGTAAAAGATGCTATTTTTCTATGTTTTCTATGTCCCTTGTTATTTGTGGGAGTTACATTCTAAAAATGGCCCGCAATAGGTAAAATCCGAAGTAGTCCACTTTATTTTTTACAGTTATTATAGATGTTTTAATCACTACACTACACTATTTTCTAAGACCGGCATTAACATTTTCACACTCTTCTCTCTTGTTTGAACACTGCATAACTTCTACCTTTCTTTAGCATGTCCAGAAGTCTATGTTGTTCGATTGTTAGCAACTTCTTGCCTTTTGAGTGCTACCTTGGGTGGCTTTGACGGTGCAGAACGTTTTGTCGACATTATGGGGTTTGTTGGGGAGAGAACTTGCAAAAATACAGTACAGCACTTCAGAGTCACACTGCTAGCGATCAAAAATTTATGTCAATTTGACAAACTGAACGCATTCTGTACTAAACAGGAGACATGGCACGGAGAAGACTGATTGAAAATGGTCTACAGCAAATCAGAAGACAAAGCGCAGTAAAAAAAAAAAAAAGGCAAGTCAAATTGCACAAAAAAAAAATCCACAACACTGTAAAACTGCGAAAGGTGAACTGTTATAGCGAGGGACCACTGTATATTATGTAGGGGATTTTCAATAAACTGATGCGTTTGACAAATATTTTTCATGTAATGTAAAAAAAATAACCGACAAGATAAATATACCTGATCTATTTTAAACATTGCTTTTGCTCAATTTGCTAAATCTATTTTAGTAGTAATGTAAATGTTACAAATAATATAAAGAACTAGAAAAGAATAAATGTAAAATAATTAATCCCAATGCATTCAAGTACTCAATAAAATGCATATTATATTGCACTATATTACAGTAGGATTTCTTACAATCTACAAAAGCAACAATGACTTACCAATATTGAGGAAATCAGAGCGATACTGACAAGTCATGCCAAATCCAAAATCCCTCCAGAACCCAGCATCTTTTTTATGAATCTATGAACAACACACATATTTTTCATTTTTTTCTATCACTACAAGGCTACAAATTCAGCTAACAACAAAAATAATGATTACATACCAGCTGACTCTCAATGGGTGGCGGAAACTCCAGATTTCCATAAACTATAGCTGGATTATACAAACTGAAAACCACCGGATAGAAAACCCTCTTTCCTTCAAGAGAGAAAAAAAGGAACTTTTAGTATCATTTTAAAAAAAACAAAAAGTATACATTATAAGAAATGTACATTTTATATAATGCTGGAAATTCGTCTATATGCTGGAGAAACTGCGGAAATCAAAAGGCCAATCACTATCACATTTTCTGGGACTGCTCGGTTATTACAAAATATTGGAAAAAATATATACAATGCCTTACAAAATATCTTTGAATCTGTGATACTCTTTGATTGTAAAATTACATTTTTTGAACATATATCTGAGGAATGGTGAAAAAGGGACAAGTATCTAATGAATATCTTGTTGGTGGCTGTCAAAAACAGCATTACCAAAAAATGGTTGTCCTACCCTAAATGCATGGAGGAAAATTACAATGGAAATTTATAAAATTAAGCAAATTACTCATTTGTAAATCAGAAAATGGAACAATTTATTTTATTCTGAGAAAATGGACCAATAATGCAACATCTCATGGACCTGAACTTTTCGGTTAACCTAAAAATGGGAAGGATCACTCGCTATATGGTCATAGTCTTGTTGCTGATGAGTAATTCTATCTTATTTTGCTTATTTATTCATACTTCTTTGAGTTTTTAGATCAAGGTGTTTGTTGAGAAGACAGACCTGGAGCTGTATTGAGTCGACAGGTGCTGAGAAACTCCAGTGTGAAGTAGATGTCAACGTCACAGAAGAACATCAACACATCTCCTCCTTTCTCCCACGCATGAGCTCCAATATCCAGACCACGACCTCGAGAAAACTCCTCATCCACAGGGATCAGAGTGTAGTTACTGAAGCTCTCTTCACTGGTAAACAACAGCAACAACAGTGTCAAGTTTACAAGACAAACAGCAACCATGCTGAGTATTAACTTATGATTTTGTTTTCGAAATATTTGCTTTTGAAAGCCAGCTCACCAAAACAAACTGAGCTGACGAGAAATATTGTTAGCATTTATAATAGGAGTTCAAATGTAAAAATGTAACTTATTCATATGTCTTTAAGCTAAATTCCAACATCATTACTTCTGAGTAGCTGCACAAATTAAACAGTTTTCATGAATGTGGCCCACATTATTCTATAATTATCAATATTTTTGCTTAAAGTTGTTGTGGATACTAAATAAAAGTATTAATACCTTTAAAATCTTTTTAAAAAGTTATAAAAGTACAATGCAATTTCAAAAGCACAAGTAGTTTAAAGGGCCATGAAACCCCCTCGTTTCAGCAGGGTGTTTTCACACCTCTACTTTGGAAAAAGTCAGAAAAGTGGGCGTGTCCAGCTCTGTTTAGGGGAGAGTGTCGGAGGAAGAAAAGTGGGATGGTGTGGGAGTGTCTATTTGGGCGCGCTGAATTTCAGAGTCAAAATACACACATACAGGAGAAAGTGATGGTGTTTAACCTACATGGACATCTGTAGTCGAATTATTTGCCAAATTATTAAATGGTGGACTTTAACTGCAGTTTGGCTCTTTCATTCAGGGAGTTCATTCATGCCCCTCGCGACAAACCAGATATTTGATTCGAGGAACTGCTCTAAGCGTGTATTTTTCATGTAATGTTTGATACCGCATGAAGAATCATACTGTAAGACACACTCTGGCACACACGTCCAGTCTGCACGCTGGAATACAACGCTATTATGTCATGACCGTGACGCTGCTTCAAAAATTCGTTTCAAACCGGAAGTACGAATTTGCTTGAAATAATGCAAAAACAACCAATTTAATCTTTTTAGTGAAATATAGGTGTCCTAATAGTGTTTTTAGCAGTGTGGGACACATATACGACTGTCAACAGCTCAAAAAATGTGTTTTGGTGTTTCGTGACCCTTTAAGTACTTTAAAATTAAGTAGTTTAATTTTTACTGTTAAATGTGAACATTACAATTTACACAACCACCACTAGTATGGGTAAACTGCAGACGTCCTTGTATTTTCTCCCTTTAGGTTGTTAGCTAGTATTAGTGACTCGCATACAATATTTAGGTTTCTTATTTTTTTTAAATCAGATTTAGGCCCTTTCCAGATGCATTTTTAAACTTTTCCATCCCACTACAAGTACATGTTTTATAGTACAGTATTCTGTAGTATAGTATACTGAAAAAAAAACATATGATTGCATGTTTGCCTCAAGCCCAACATTGAATTGCTGTCATTTACTCTTAGATGTAATTTACTCACATATTGAATGTAAACAAAGACAGCCAGATCATGATGCATTTGCACTCCAGAGATTTTATTTTATGCAAAAGAAAAAATATTTATTTTATTTAAATAGTTAATTAGGACTCATTAAGGAACAAATTATCATGAAAGCAACACAAATACATTTTCAAGCAGTTTTAAGCACTTTGACAACATTAGATTAAAACATTCACATGTATTTCTAGCACCTGTGAGAACCCTGAATATTG
This sequence comes from Danio rerio, assembly GCF_052040795.2. Lineage (NCBI taxonomy): Eukaryota > Metazoa > Chordata > Actinopteri > Cypriniformes > Danionidae > Danio > Danio rerio. The sequence continues at coordinate 28,079,325 of NC_141033.1, forward strand.
TGCAATATTTAAAGTCTTCAAACCTGGCCATTTTCTTTAAAGACTCCTTCACCTCCTGCAAGCCTGCCTGCCCAAAATACACCACTGTGAGATGGACCCGCTTGTCCTGCTGGATACAAACCTCCCTGCACACAGAAAACAATGTCGGACCACAACATTTCCAAAAATTTCAAAGGCAAACCCGTTCTCTTGTAAAACTGTGTAACATCTGGCTTAGTGTTGCTGTAAGCCACATTTTTCAAGAAGCTCAGGCATGTGATTTGCAGCACACAGGAACAGAAAGCACTCTCAGAAACAACAGCAAACGTTTCTTTGTTTGAACAAGTATTTTCAATAGAAAATAATCGTTAGTTTTTATTGTGCATTAGTGTGAATAATTTACTCAGACCACTTTCATCAATTTCAAATTTATCACAAAAATTTGCATTGCACTTAATGATAATCATATGTAAATTACAAACAGGACTATAAAAATAACTGCCACACAAATTTGTATGCTATGTGCTTCTTACAACAGTACAATTGTGTACATTGATCTATTTCTTGAATCATTTTTGGTCTTGAATCAGAACAAAACTGAATTATGCAGAAACTTCGGCACTTCTATTTCCAATGTCCCGAGGTCAAGGGCTTCAAATAAAGTCTGTGGTCAACACAAGCACAAGACTTTCTCTATATGTGACCCTTGACCACAAAACAAGTCGTATATTGAATTAGAGATAAGAAATAAATGTCCAAAAATAAATTGTACGGGTCAAAATAATATATATTTTTTAATCGTTAAATCATTAAAATATTAAGTAAAGTACATGTCCCATAATGATATTTTGTACAATTCCTACTGTAAACACGTCTTATAAATGTCAACTTATTTTTGATTAGTAACATGCATTGCTAAGAACATAATTTGGAAAAGTTTAAACTCTGATATTCATTAATTTATTCATTTTCAGATTAGTCCCTTTATTAATCTGGGGTCGCCACAGCAGAATGAACCGCCAACTAATCCAGCACATGTTTTACGCAGCGGATGCCCTTACAGCAGCAACCCATCTCTGGGAAACATCCATACACACTCATAAACTCCAATAATTTAGCCTTCATAATTCACCTGTACTGCATGTCTTTGGACTGTGGGGGAAACTAGAGCACCCGGAGGAAACCCACGCGAACGCAGGGAGAGCATGCCAACTCCACACAGAAACGCCAACTGACCCAGCCGAGGCTCGAACCAGCAACCTTCTTGCTGTGAGGTGACTGCACTACCAACTGCACTATGCCTAACTCTGATATTCTCAGTACTTTTTTAACCCATGGACCTCAAAACAAATGCATCTTGGCCAAATATTGTCCTATCCAAATTTTTGGGGGGTTTTATGTTCCAGCGTCACATATTTTATATAATTAAATTGACAAATTTAATCATCAGCAAATGGTTAAAACTCACATTAAACACATCTTCACACTAGTTTGCTTGTACAGCTTTATTTAGTTTATAATTAAAATTGCTATCTCTTTTTAGTACTTTCGATATAGAAGCCAAGATTTGAAGTGGACCAAAAATCTTTTTTAAAATTGTCCCAACGCAAGAATTTGTGATGTTTAATAGTTTTAGAACAATTTGGATCAGGGGTGACCAAACTCGGTCCTGGAGGGCAGGTGTCGGTGTCCTGCAGATTTTGGTTTCAACTTGCCTCAACACAGCTGCATGGATATTTATAGAAAGCCTAGCAAGAGCTTCATTAGCTAGCACAGGTGTGTTTGATTGATGTTGGAACTAAACTTTGCAGGACACCAGCCCTCCTGGACTGAGTTTGAGCACCCATATGAAAGGTTATGATGAAAGACCACTTCAAATCTTGACAACTGTAGACTAAAATCAGCTTTACAGTAAATTAAAATTATGTAATGCTAATTTATTTTTCAACTTCTCTCGAAGAACTCAAAGTTGTCATTTTAAAAGTTATTTGTTCTTTTTATCATATGTTATAACGATTATGAAAAGGTGTAGGATCCTTTTTTCAAAACAAAAATAGAAAAAAAAAGCTAAGGGAAAAATTATTTTGGTTTATGGCAGTGAGAACCAATGTGATGCTAACTTATGGCTTGGCCTTCAAAAACACACCATCACCACAGCACATTCACAGTGCCAACACAAATGAAAACCTCTCCAACCTGGTGGCCTTCTCACCTGAAGTTATGCAAGAACTGAACAAAGGCTTCAGTGCGTCCCGACAGCGGTACTATGATGTTAATGATGGCACTGGCGGTGTCCACAGACGTGCTCCTCACTTTCATGAGGGGCCCGAACGGCCGGAAGAGGGTGACGTGACGATACTCATGAGAATTCTCTTTAGCAAAGTAGAGCTCATACAGTGTGCCTTTGTCCCTCTCCGTCCTGTAGAGCCCTGCCAAGAATAGCAAGTACATAAGAGCAGCTTAAGTTACTGAATATTTGGAGCTGTGCAAAGTTCACACCACCTTTATTATGCTCAAACACAAACAAGCCCTGTTAAGTACACGAAACCCGTTCAGCTGTAAGTTGGTTGGATCATGTCGCCTTTGCTTTTGCCTGCAGTAATTTTATGTAAAGAATTGTAATGTTGTGTATGTTCTATTATATTTCTATTTTGTCAATTTTAAGCCTCCTGTGGAAAGGTGTTGAAAATTAGCAAGTTTGCTAAAACACTTAAACAAATGCATTTGGTTGTCCAGTGTAATTGTGATGTCCATGTCAAATAAATAAATAAAAAAATTTATATTATTTGCTAATTAATAACCACGTCATGTAGAACTCTGAATCTGCATCTCATTTTGGAGGCTGGTGCTTTGAGAGCCATTCTAAATAAATGAGTGAAATGTACTGTTTTGCACCAGGGCAACCCGTCATGCTGAAATATAATTGACTAAAGTAACATTGGATGGGCTAAAAAAACCAAAACTAAGACAGCGTTCCAGCACAGAAAGCACATTTTCAAACCAGAATATCTGACTTTAGCACTTTAGTTATTCAGATAAACAATAATGTTCACTTAGCATGTTTCTTAAATAACAGCACCTTTGAGAACGTATTTAGTGACACCACGATATAAACACTAGAGCATAATTATGAAACGGCGGACTTTTTATTTTGTTCATATGATAGATAGATAGACAGACAGACAGACAGACAGATTTGTTGACCAGGGATAGCACATACTTCATCTGTGCGGCTCTCACCTTCAAAAAATTGGCTTTCAGTGAAGGTCTGCCTCTGCATAGGAATGTTGTCCTCCTGTCCATCGTCTTCCTCAGGGTTATTAATAATATCCAAACCAGCTTCGATCACCTCCACCAGCTCATCCCTCCGGTCCTTCCTCACAGGTTTCTCCTCAGGATGGCGAGTCAAACCCATCTCCAGCTGGTACACTTTAGTGGTGGTGAAGCTCTCAAAGGGAACCAGCGCATATTCACTGGGCAGCCTGGCTCCAGTGTTCACCTCGGCCTTGTCGATCTGTGAATGCAGATACTCCAGGAGATCACCTGGCTCTTGATCCCTGCCATCGTTCAGACTCTGCGGCCCGGGACCCTCCTTCTTCTCTTGAAGCACCCGCAGCTTCTCGCTCATCTCCTGGAGCTCTTGTTTGAGCTGTGCGATCTGCCTCTTCAGGCTGGCCGCTCGGCTGAGATGGCGCTCTTCCTGCTCCTGCAAGAGGGCCTGGTAATACTCTTTTCCATACGGATCTCCTGCCAGACCTGGGAGCACCTGGCTCACGTCTGCAGGCGGTGTGCACTCCAGCAGATAAGCAAAGAGAAGCAGTATCACCAACAGGAAAACACCCAGGAGAAGCCAGCGTGCCCGCCCCTGCAGAGGAAGCCCCCGTCTGGGCATTTCTGAGAGGCAGGGAGATCTTCACCAGCCACAGTTTTGCATCGTCAAGATGGAACCTTTAGGAAGGATGAAGTCTTTGACATTAATCCATTCCCCAGTGAAGCAGAGGAAGGCGGGAGTGTCACATTTCTGTTGTAATCAGTGCTCCCCTGGCACTACAGTGCGCTAAACATGCGCAGATTCCACAGAGATGTGTGATCATACTCTGTCATCCTGCTCACACAGCGCTCCTTCTTTAAGAGAAATAAGTCATCTAAAACAAAGAGAAAGTCATCAGTCATAAAGGGTCAAACAGTGCAAACTGACAAAGACATAACAACATAACAAACTAATATTTTAACATTAAAAACAGCTAAAAATATCATTTGAATAATAATTTTGCAGCCTTTGCAATAGATTCAATTGTTGTATTTTGTAAAAACATAATGGTCTGTCTTTTTAACTTTAAAACAGTATTGTATGGTTTATTAGAAATAGAATTATGGCTGCCATTAAACTTTTCATGAATACAATTGTCCCTCATTTATCTTTTATTGTGCTACAAGCTGGTCTCACACAAATATTACAACATTAAAACCTATTGTATAATATCTAAACAAACTGTACAAAATTGAGCTAAAAAGCCAATGAGCTATCTTTACTGCAGCTGTATTGAACAGCATAACATTCGACAATTTCTTATTTTATGCTGATGTGTGTTTAGTGTATAAAATATTGAATGATCTTGCACCAGCACCTCTCAAACAATGTGTGATTGTCTGCAAGGACAATATAAGACAGACTAGGTCATCAGTAGGTCCACAAGGAATCTGCGCACACAGAAATCTGCAGATTTTTAGCCCATCAAGGAGTCTATTCATTTACTTGTGTAAACTGATATTTATTCAGTTTTGAAATTAATTTCACTAATATTATTGTGATATAATAATAGTAATGCGAAAATGTTCATATGATTTATTTACAATACAATTTGTAAATTATTTTCTTTCTTTTACTAGATATATTATATAAGACTTGCTTTGTTTACCAAATAAGTTTATCTAATTGATTTTGCATTGTAAACATTAAATAAAAGTAAAAATGTATTATTTTTTATTTTATATATTACGTTTTAGTTATGAAACTCCCAAAATCATTCAGCATAAATCTGCAGATTTTGCAAAATTCTTCGCAGAAATAGAAAAACTGTCTGCAGATTCTGTCTGGCGCTAGTCATCAGTTAGAGGTGATTGTTCAGTTAAACTCAAGAGAACTGTTTTTGGATAATCAGAGCAGCAGAAAGATGGAACAAAAATACCAGTGCATATTAAAGAGAGCACCACTTTTTTTATAATAATTTTTAAGGGTTTTTTAACCTTTAATGAATAGAAAAGTGCAGATAATTGACAGGTAATAGTTGAATAAAAAAATGCTAAATTATTATTAAATGCAAATTAACCTACTGTAAATTTGTTGCTAGGTAGAATAAATATCAATCTGACCTTGTTGTGGATTCCTGATCACTCTTTTACCCAAACACAGAATAAAACGATGCACATTTATCGAAAACAATTGTACTGTACTAGAGTGCAATTATATTTTATGTTAACTTACACGTTTGCTCATTACAAACTAATAGCGAACAGTTACGAGTCTCAGTAAAACGACTCATAAAACTGCAGTGAATCAGAGCTTTATGCGTCCTGGGAAACATCTGGCTCATTGATCCATCAGCCTGAGGAAAAGACACAACAGCAAAGTGTTCCTGCTCGAACAAGGAAATTATACAAATATACTAACTAACGATAGCGGAAGAAAACATCGACATGTTTTTGTTTATAAAACAAATTCGGAAACGAGCAACACTTACCTCGGTGGTTGTGGTTGTATGTGTATGTCGGTAAGCGCTTCTTTAGGCAACTGTTTAGCAGAACCCCGAGCATAATAAATGTGGGAACACAACGCCACGGGGCAGACAGAAAAGGAAGCACAATAAAACGCACGTTACTTCCGCCATGAGCCGCAGGATTTCAAAATAAAGGTCCACCTGCTGTCTTTAAAGGGGTAGTTCACCCAAAAATGAAAATTTCGTTCTCTTTCTCTTTACTTCTTCCAAACCAGTTTGAGTTTGTTTGTTCAGTTGAAAACAAAAGAAAATAAAGAAGAATGCTGAAAGCCTGTAACCGATGACTTCCATAGAATATGTTTTCCGGCAGGTCAGTGGTTGTAGGTTTCCAACAGTATACCTGCTTTTGTTTTAAAACATTTGGGTGAACTATCCCTTTAACTTTTCATTCATTCATTCATTCATTCATTCATTCATTCATTCATTCATTCATTCATTCATTCATTCATTCATTCATTCATTCATTCATTCATTTATTTTCCTTCCTCAGTCCCTTTCATGGGGGGTCTTGAACCTGAAACCTTTGCTGTGAGGCGATAATGCTAACCAATGAGCCATCGCGTCACCCCCACTTTATCCTTTGGCCTACGAAATTTCCTGAAATTATGACATTTTTGAAAGTCTGTGCTTAGAGAATTCATTAAACTGTTTTTGTTTAACCTAAAAAGAAAATTCTGTCATTGTTTTCTCATCTGCTATTTGTTTAAATTTATCTCTTCTTTGTACAATGAACATAATGAATAATTTTAAGTTTTTTTGTTTTCCAGTAGCTGGGGTGACTTCATATTAAATGATAGAAATTTCTTTAAATTTCTGTCCTTTAACTTTTGTTATTTTACAGTAAATTTCAGTAATTTAACAGCCATTATTTTGCACTTTTTTCCAGCACCCCAGCTGCCAGAAAAAGAAACATAAAATAACAGATTTCTTTTACAGTGTAGACATTTAGAAGAATGTTCAAAATTCTCAATATGTTTACTCCTTCAGCTTTCTTCAAAATACATTCTTTTGTGATCAACAGAAAAAAGTTTAGAAACTTAAATTGTGAGTACATTTAAATGTGTTTTTGTGATGTTCTTTGACTTTGTTTCCACGGCAAAAAATAAAAGAGTCTGATTTAAATAAATCTTCCCATTTTAATGGATTGAAACTTCAAACTGACGTCAGTGATCTCTTTCCAAATTTATAGTTTGTCCTATCGGGTTTCCTTTTTTAATTATTTTGTTGTGGTCATAAAATGTGTAATAATTCTCAAATTTTATCAGCTGCAGAATTCTTTTTGTCAACCAATTGTTTTATCATAGTACAAGTGTAGCAACCATCCTTTTTGCTGCTCTGATAAGTACTCATATAGCCAGAGATGTAATACAAATTAGTAGATAACCATTGTGAATTTGTGTTTACAATCATTTAAATTCAAAAACAATAAAATATAGCTTTTGGGGGAGTTTTATTTGAATATAATGAAGAAATCGCCTTTTAATCTTCATGAAGTCTGAAAATGAAACAGAACTGAAACACACAGAAATGAAAACAAGACATATTCTAACAGGTTTTATTGTTTGAAACGTAATCTTCGGACAACATATTGAAGAATCACACTCAGCTTAATGTAGTTATTGTTGCACAAATAATGTCTTTACAGGGAATGAAAATTAAATCACAATATATGACATTAAATTAAACATATTTATACTCTGTTATGGCAATATGCATAACTCATTATCACCACAGAGCCTTGAAATATCATTACTTAAAAAACAAGGAAACAAAATAAACACGATTCTTTCCAATCCTGACATACGATCAAGAAAAAACAAACTTTTCTTTTTCCAAATAAACATGTCCAGTATTTGCGACAAACTTCTGCAGTATTTGATGGTAAAGAAGCTCCCTTTAATTCCTGGAGTGGGACCAAGATCGTCTCGGTCATGCATTTATTATGGTGTTCTCTAACAGAAGCGGCACAGGCACTTAAACATGGACATTAAACTGTACAGAGTCATGCAGAGATACAGCACGGAGGCCTCGTGGTAACAATCACCTAGAAGCTGCTTGAAGCATGTTTATGCATTTCCAGCCAATTTGAAATCTCTCATCATCTACACAACAGCAGAAATAAAAGGGAACCCGCTTTATCATCATACAACATATACATATATATATACAGTTTCATAGAAATATACACATCTCCCCACCCCCCGTGTCTTTTCCGCCATTGATTTTGGCTTGCGTTTTTAACTATCGATTGTGTCCACGATTTTTGCGGGAGAATGCAAAGCCATCCAGTTTGCATAAACACTATCATTGGCATATCTTGTAAAGACAGGGTTAGTGGCATCGAGTCTGTTGAGCGGTACCGGGCTCTTCTCTGGCCAGTTCGGGTATGACATGCCTAAAAACGAGAACATATGATTTTTTCTGCACTGAGGAAGCATTAAGTCCAGACAGTAAGGCTCTCGAACAAAACTCAGTTACATTAAACAGCACAGTAAGCATGAAATCATTCTTTGGTCCTTTGAGAGTTTTTTTGGTCAATATTCTGCTGCGGTGACATTGTATATTCTGTGACGTCATTGTTGTCTTTGGCTTTTAAATGTACAGTAGATGCTTTTAAATGAAACATAATCCGTTTTCGTATACTCCAAGAAATGCATAGCGACTGCCCTACTGCTGGCCATTTTATTGCTTAGTTATTCCTCTGTTAATGCCTCATTTTTGGGGAGCACTTGCATATTTTTATGATCTTAAAAAAAAGGAAGAGTTAAATTCAAAAGCCTTACTGCTTTCAGAACTGACTCCATCTACTTTTAAACACTCATTTTCTGTAATACGTTCAGGATATTACAGAGAGAGCACACCCAGAGCACAGGGGACCTGTTTCAAATGTAAAAGTCTAACTTAAAGTGCTGCCAAACTAATAGAAAATTCACAAATGTGAATCTACAAACACATTAATTCCTCACTGTGTGTGTTTATATAAAAATGAATTCACTTTTAAATCAGTAGTAATAATACTTGAATACTAATACATACGTTTAAAATGTATATTTCAGATAATAAAGTACATCGGAAGCAGGTCCAAATGACACATCTGATCCCTAGATCCAGATACTACAGAATCTATAAAACGTGAGCAGTATTGGTAAGTCGCTGGCAACCATGCCGTTAGCACAATCACAGCTCTTCCTATGGAAGGCAAAAGATAAACTGATTTTGTTCCCTGTATTAGAATCGAGTAAATGCATGGGAAATTCTACCATAGAGCTTGTTTTCAATCCAAGTGGAGGGGAGGGTTCGAGGGAGAGGGGCGTTACTACAGTCCACTAAAGGTGTGTCCTCTTCAGAGAGAGAGTCGTCATATAGGAGAGCGTCTGCCGGTGTGGAGGCCGCAAGATCCAGATAGTCCTAATCAAGACAAACACACAGTTATTACAGTGAGGTAGATTCTGGGCTAAGTTTCCCAAACAACGACATAACCCACAGCTGAACTATTATCGTACGATGCATCATTTGGCAAAAGAACGATGTAGTGACGATTGTTTTCCAAAAGCGTTGTTTCTCTGTCGCAGATTCATTTATTGAATCATGTTAGTTATAACATAAAAGGTCCATAATGACGCTCTAAACAGGTGAACTAACAACTTCTTCAGAAAATAATACTTTTTAATATTATTTTAATATTATTTTAATAATATTTTTTTGTGCAAATTATATTGTTTTACATGCACGCGCATTTAAAAACGTCCAATATTAGTTTTGGTCATGCACTTGTTTTCCATAATAATTAAAATATATATATAAATGACACATATAGGGCCTGTGTTTATGTTTATTGGACAAATATTATTGAGAATAGGGTCTATTTCATATTCTATTATAAAACATACAACCACTTAGTAACACATATTCAAATCTCATATATAAATAATATAAATGGTTAATGGTTGTAATTTACAGTAGGCTATTTATTAAGAAATAAAAAACTAATCCTACTTAATAATAATAATATAAATTATTAATATTATTTTTATTATTATTATTATTAGGTAGAATATTGTTTGTTTGTTTTTTTATTTAATTTAATTTAATTTATTATAAAAGTCTACTGTTAACAATCTGACACATTCAAACCCCTGAAGAAATGTTCTAACCAACAGGCCTATGTCATATACAGTACAGATACATTAAATAACCAACAATGAATTAAAACCGTTAAAGTATGCTATATATTTCTGTTTTCACAAGCTTTGTAAATTCCGTAAATTCTGCTTTCAAATAGTAGGTCACCTATAAGCTTTCATCATGAGTCACGGCTGCTTTCAAAATGGCATAAATGTTTTCAAAGTGCACTGCGACGGTAACACAATTGTCAATATGAGGATCGCTAAAACTGAACTGTAAAATACTTTGAATGGAAATTACAGATAAAAGAGATGACTTTAGTGTTTGTTTGTTTTTTAAATCATTTCAAGTTTAAATGTTCTAAACGAATAGGGAAGATAACTGGAAATAGAACACAACCAGGAACTATGCTTCTAACTACAGATCAAGACGTGTAGTTGCAAGCGTACAAGATTGCGGCGCAGTTTGCAAATGTTAGTTGGAACAATGGTTTTGGGAAATGCCAAATCAACAAACTATATGCTTGTAACGGCGGAACTTGTGACTTTAGTTGGCTAATGATGGTTTTCGGAAACTTACACCAGTTTAATAAAAAAAAAAACGTTTAGTGATTTACATTATACATGTTGAGAGTACAATAACTGTGAACTGTTAAACTGTAAAAAGTGATTAGTTACTTAAAGTGATTAAACCAATAGCCTGAAAAGCAACAAGTTGACTTAAAAATAATGTAAAACTCATTGTAACTTGGAATTGTTAAGTTGAAAACTTAAATTTTCACAATTTTACTCACCCTTTTTAAATACAGTTAACTAATCGCTTTTTATAGTGTAGTTCTACTTTTTGTATTGAAATAAATAAGATTGAATTTTTGTACTATTTTCTGTTGTTTTATAATATAAAATGTATGATAGATTAAATATGGGTGTTAAGTACTTTAAACCTTTAGACAATTAATGTTTTAATTTCACATTATTACTAATTTTAAGCAAATTATCATCATAATAACATAAATAAATAAACATTTATTTTACCGGTAACACTTTACAATAAGGTTCATTAGTTAATGTCAATTTTCTTAACATGAACTAATCATGAACAACACATGTACAGCATTTATTAATCATAATTGAACATTTACTCATGCATTATTTACATCCAACTCCATGCTTGTTAACATTAGTTAATGCACAATGAGTTGACATGAACTAACAATGAATCACTATATTTTCATTAACTAACGTAACTAACATGAACAAACACTGTAGTAAATGTATTGTTCATTGTTTGTTCATGTTAGTAAATGCATTAATTAACATTAACTAATGAACCTTATTGTAAAGTGTGACCATTTTACCTATATTAACGTTTAAAGGTTTGATGTTTAAAAAAGTTTCTTATGCTCTTACGATCATTTATTTAACCAGTGTATAGTGGAATGTTACTGCAATTTTAAAATATATTCTGTTTAAATATTTGGCATCACTTTACTTAAAGAGGGTGTTCATAAGACTTTCATTATCATGAAATGACATCTCATGATTCATGAATATAAATGAGACATTATGCACGCTTATAAGAACTGTCATTTGCTCGGTTATGTCATTTTAAATACAAAGATGACATTGTTTGAGATGTCTAAGTTATGACAACTTGAAATTATCAAGACAGCATAACTTGTCATAAATCTGTCATAAACATAATTGTCAAAAGGCCATGAATATTTTTGTGTCATGACTATTTAAAGACAAATCTAAATTTGTCTTCAGTCACATGATCATTTAGAAATGTATTTACTCTCACTTTGATAAATAAAAGCAAAATAAAAGTAATTTTTTCCAATATTTTTTCCAATTTCTCATAAATGTGAAGTCAGGTTCAGCTCAGATTGTCATTTCATTCAGAAGTGTTTTGATTTGTGTGGATGAGTAAAAGAGTTCACGGTGTTCTTACTCTGCTTTTCACCATCATCTTCTCCAGTTCTTTGCTGATGTCTGAAAAAGTGGGACGTTTATCTGACTCTTGTTTCCAGCAGCGAAGCATCAGATTGTACCTACATTAGAAAAGAGTATTCATTACCTGACACAGAACATCTGAGAGTATCACACCAAAATAAACGATACATTGAGGTCAAATGTAGAACAATGTAGAACAAAACAAGACTGGATGAGACATGCTAACATGATGCTAACATGCTAAATGTTAAAATGATGTATATATCCCACGATGACATGGGGACTTTGCAACATTCAGCTCTTAATACAATATATTGAAATGATGCTATGATGACTGTGAAACACACATTTCATCAGTGCAGTTCTCTGGTTTCTCCATCCTGTAGCCGGTCTTCAGAAGGTTGAAAAGTCGTTCAGGGGCAATTCCTGGGTAGGGGTTTCCTCCAAGAGTCACAATCTCCCATAAGAGAACACCAAATGACCAGCTAACACACGACAAAAAAGAAAGAGAGAACGATTATAATGTTGTTATAAGTTGTAAGGTTATTCGTACATTATGAATATGTACCGTATGGATGTCATAACTATAGTTTTACATGAGATCTTGTGATAACTTACACATCACTTTGTGTGGTGTAGATGTGATCGAACAAAGACTCTATAGCCATCCATTTGACAGGAATACGACCCTAGAAATTGAGAGCACATTAAGACATATTAGTCTAGCAAAGGTTATTTATAGGAAATAAATGGCTTTCAAATACGATTTCAAGCACGTTCATATTTAAAGAGGTCCTCTAACTAGTCTTTTAATAAGATGTAATATAAGAATCCAAAATGTGAACAGAATCAAACTCAAAATACATCATAGATCATCTGATATTCAGTGCAGTAAGTGACCCTTTTGTGAGCAGAATCAATAACATGCCAATCTGTTGTGACTCTTTAAATGCAAATGAGCTGATGCTCCCCACCCCATTTCCAGAAGAGGGTGGTGCCTCTTCAGCTACTCAGTCAACAGCAAACTAATTGTCTGAATGAATTTACATGTGTTGTGAGAATTTATTTTAAGTGTGTTGTCAAACTGATGAAGAGGTTTTCATTATTTGTATAATTTGCATAATTTGTTCATAATTTTTTGTTCGTTGGATTGTGCTTTCTTTTCTTGCAGAACATTTGACCTCTATCAGCCACCGTACAAATAACAACATTACAAACTAAAGGAATAATTAGACCCATTAAAACATCGGTGGGGGCGTGTGACTAATTTAATGCAGTTTAACAAAATAGATCACCTTGCTCCTCTTCACGTATGAATCTTCCTCATAGACATCTCGAGACAAACCAAAGTCTGATATTTTCATCTTCCTTCCTTCTGCCACCAGCACATTCCTTGCAGCCAGGTCTCTGTGAACAAGCTTAATACAAATTTTCCCATTATAAATTTTCTTTAAAAATAGAACATCAGGTATTCGGTGTTGTATATTTTCCTCAAATCACTGGCATACCTTCATCTCAGCTAGGTATTGCATTCCTCTAGAGATCTGCCAGGCGAACGAGATCAGGTCGCCCATGGTCAGAGCTCTCTCGTCTGGGTTTTCCAAGTAGCTGGAGTTGCGGTTGGCATCATTGCCCATATAGCTTGGCCCAACTTTGCGGCTCTCTCTCAGGAAGTTACGTAGTGAACCATACTTGGCGTATTCAACAATTAAGTATAATGGACCTGAACACATTAACATAAGTAAGCACACACAGCAAAGTGGAAACAAATGCATGAAATGAACATACAGGTGTTTGTGTATAACATCTTACCATCCTGGCTGCAAGCTCCATACATTTTAATGACATGAGGGTGATTAACCTGCTTGAGCAATGTGAACTCTGACAGAAGGTCTCGAAGCTCGCTGTGAGACGCATTTTCTGTGGTGGAAAAATTAATGGTTAAAGTCATTTCAGACAAAAGTGATTTGATCAAATGCATCGCACATAGAAATCTGATGGCAATATATGGAAATGACATACACTAACCGGCCACTTTATTAGGTACACCTGTCCAATTGCTCATTAATGCAAATATCAACTCAGTCAATCACATGGCAGAAACTTTATGCATTTAGGCATGAAAGCGTAGACCCATCCTGCCTTGTATCAATGATTCAGGCAAGTGGAGGTAATGAAATGGTGTGGGGGATTCTTTCTTAGTACACTTTGGGCCCATTAGTACCAATTGATCATTGTGTCAATGCCACAGCCTACCTAAGTATTGTTGCTGATTATGTCCATCCCTTTATGACCACATTGTACCCATCTTCTGATGGTTATTTCCAGCAGGATTACGCACCATGTCATAAAGCGCGAATTATTTCAGACTGGTTTCTTGAACATGACAATGAGTTGACTCTACTCAAATGGCCTCCACAGCCACCAGGACTCAATCTAATAGATTACCTTTGGGTTATGGTGGAACAGAAGATTCCCATCATGGATGTGCAGCCGACTAATCTCCAGCAACTGCATAATGCTATGATGTAAAAATGGACCAAAATCTCTAAGGAATATTTCCAGTACCTTGTTGAATCTATGCCACGAAGGAATAAGGCAGTTCTATAGGAAAAAGTTGGTGATAACATGTACTGGTAAGATGTACCTTATAAAGTGGCCGGTGAGTGTATATGACATACAAGTTCATATTTGGATTTACATATATAAAATATATCAAATATGAGACAAATATTTTGAAATATTAAGAAAAGTCTGCTTTTATATTTTTTGGTCAACCCCTGGATTTACAAACATGTACACATGTTTAAATATACTAAAAATACACTATACTATAATTTAATATTTTAATACGTGTATATATATGGTCATACAGTACATGAACATTTAATATATTTGAACATGTAGAAATGTATAAATCTAACAGTTGGAAAAATATATATGTATGAGGCCATTTTTGCACTATTTCGAAAAATGTGTTGCTTATATGACTTTTTTTTTTTATGTAAAACCTAATTTGAAGTAGTATGTCATATATGTGGTTTTATATATTTCTGTGTATCAGATTTCTATACGGGATGTTTTGTGAGTTGCAAACCTTTTAACATTTTAACAGCAACCGTAGTGTATCCAGCTTTTCCTTTGAGCCGGAAAGCTGTGGCCTTCACCACCTTCCCAAACTCTCCTTCTCCAAGAGTTTTACCCAACACCAGGTTCTTTCGTGGAAACTCCCATTTCGGATCCTCCTGTTAATAGAAATTTGAAAATAATACTTTTTTATTAATCAGTTAGAGTTGATCAAAATTAGGCATAACATTTAAAATGCTGAGCAGGACTCACAGGTATTTTGAAGGTGTCAATGGCCACCTGGTTCTCCATGGAATCGAGAGAAGCGCGACGAACGTTATTGGCCGAGTAACTGATAGGGTAGGACTGGGCTGGCCGACGGAAGGTCATTTCAGCAGAAGCGATGGGTGGCTTTGGTGTGGTCTTGTGGTAACGGTGGATGAAGTACGAGGACAGGAGAACGGAGACAATGAAGGACAGGATGATACCAGTTGCAATGACGGTCTTGCACATGTCGTTACATATATCATCTGAAAAACAATTCAAAACAATGCATTTCTTTCAGTTTCAAAAACTAGACAATAAATATACAACCCTCTGTATATACAACTTTTAAAAATACTTTAAAGACTACTTTATAGTTTTCTACCATGTTCGGCATATTTAAACCCCTTCATAACGGGCTGTTTTTCAGATGTAACTTTTTTTTTTTTTTACAAACGTGAGGACAGGTAAGGAGCTCATACAGATGACACAGTCATCTACAGTATGTCTCTGCTACAGCACCTTGCCGGGCAGGTGAGCAACTGACTCAGACAACATTTTTCAAGATGACAAGAAAACAGTTTCTATGTGCTTCTCCAAATGAAATAGGCCTGCAAGGGATTAATTTGAGGTGATGATTAAAAATAAAGTTATTGAAGAAGTGAACGAATCTAATAAGTAGGCATTAAACCTCTCACACAAGTCAAACAAGCAACTGCTAATGTTGACTGTTTTGGTCCAAAGTGTAAGACCACTTTTGATCAATCTGTTTTCACTGTTACGTAAACCAAAAAGTAGAATGATTTACGAAAGCCTAAAATGAGAAAGTAATATAAATGTTTTAGTGTGTTCTTGTTTTTCAGTGTTTACATAAATAGTGTACTATTAGTTTGTTTGATCATGCTGACTATGCTTTTACCTTATAGAAATTTAATGTGAAAATGATGTGTTTATAATTTATAAATGTATGTGTTAATAATGTTTTTAATGGTCATAATAGTTTATGTATGTATCTATTTGTTGTATGTATCTATATGTTTTATTTTAGGTCAAGGCTCCTGTGGACAGTTGTTGAGAGTTAGCAAGTCTGCTAAAACACGTGTCCAGTGTAATTGTGAGGTCCATGTCTATTTAAATAAAAAAATAAATAAATAAATAAATACGTAAACAAACAACTGATACAAAAGTTTTGCAACTATTACAAAATATTCACAAATTCTGTTAACTTTGAGAACTTCTTAATTTATCTTCTGTGAAGTTACGAAAGTCCGAAAATAATATAAAAAATACAATCTTTACAGAGAAAAAAACAATTAGCTGCAGCTCACCCTCCGGTTCATCCCTTTCACAGAAGCACTTTCCTTCAAAGCAGTAACAGGTCCCATGTCCAGCTTTGATTCCATACAGGTCCCTTTCATAACCGCCGATTATGGCCTCACCTGACAAAAAGACACAGATATAGACATTTCACTTCCTTAATGCACCATTGCACAATTATGCTGATCAAACTAAACAACACTGCACCAAAACAAGTGCTCAAATACGTCTTACTGGAGCAATCCTGAGGACAGATGGAGATGTTCTTGCTCTCAATGGCATCACAGTAACCATCAGGGCACGTGCCGAGGTTGGGGGAACAGGTGGAGTATCTTTTTGATATTCCTGCAAACAACACAGAATTCGTTTTTCAGCAAACACAGTAATAAAGTAAAGTGCAGTGTATTTGATTTGCACGTCCTTGTAGTAGTCAAGGGGATTGTGGGTAACCTTTATCTCGGCCTTGTCTCCACTGGCATCTCCCTGTTGGGGCTCCCAGGCCTCGAGTCGCCTCACAGTCTCCTCGCTGTCTCTTTTCTGCACAAGCTGGAAATCGTGGCTCATCCGTTCTCAGTGAATCTGCTACATGGCACAATTGGAGAAAAAAAAGAGCAGAGCAAGATTATAGTGTTATTAGTATTAAAACACTGAAGATGCTTTCACCAGTACTGGTCATGACTAATATTCATGGACATACAGTGGAGATCAAAATTGAAGAACAATTCGTCACCTTGGAATTATAAGGTTCTATCTGTGTTCTGAATGATTTTGAGATATTGAGCTATTGCATTCCGCATAGCAAATATGTTTTTTTAAGATTTGTTTCTTAAAATGTAAAAAACATCCCAAAATTAAAATGTAAATAAATTGTCATAAGAATATGTCAATCAAAACTCAATTTTGACAAAAATGTCGGATAGAACCTTAAAATTTTAAGGTGACGAATTTCTAATTATAAACACATGCTTTTTTTCAGAAATAATGTAATCTTTAGCATTTAATATTTGAAGGAATTTTAGTTGTGGCTATACTGTGTTACATTGTAAGAAGTGATTAGTTGACTCTACTTAAAAAAACAGAGTAAACTCATTGCATCATAATTATTAGGTAAACAACCTATGTGCATACACTGTAAAAAGTGATTAGTTACTAAAAGCGAGTAAACCAATTGCCTTAAAAGCAACAAGTTGACTTTACAAAAGTAATGTAAGCAAACCAATTGTAACTTGGAACTGTTAAGTGGACTTCATTTGAATAATTATGCTAATTATACTCCCTTCTTAAAATCAACTAATCCCTTTGTACAGTGTCAGACTATTTTAGCTCATCTGTTTTCAAATAATACTGTAATAATTAAAATATTATATATTTGCTGCTTCATTAAGTCTATAAAATATACAATTATAGCCTGTATGGAATTTAGACGACACACTGGAATCTGGAAGAGCGGAAGTATTTTACTGTATGTCATTTTGCTAGATACAGAATAGCTAGAAAAGACTAATATAATAAAGCTGTATTGAAAAAAAGTAATAAGTTTACTTTTATTATTATTATTTTTAAGTGAGTACAATTTACATAATTCTAAAAATTAAGTCAACTCAACAGTTCCAAGTTACAATTGGTTTACTTACATTGTTTTTTGTGTAGTCAACTTGTTGCTTTTAAGGCAATTGGTTTACTTGCTTTAAGTAACTAATAAGTTTTTATAGTGTACTTATAGAAGTTAAGTCAAGTCAACGAGTTTACTGACTTTTTTAAAGTAAAATCAACTTGTTGCTTTTAAGTTATTGGGTTTATTCACCTTTTTAAAGTAAAGTAACATTTTTTTACAGTGTAGTAAAACTGTTAAACAAAAAAAAACAAGAAGTTTTAACTAAAATCTCTTTATTTTGTAGAAAACACTGTGGTCATGATTAGGGAACAGAAATGATTGTTGCATGATGAAAGATTACAGATAACGTTTCTGAAGGTTGAATTGGTCAAAAAAAAAAACACAATTCATGACACTTATACTTCTCACTTTCATTGACTTGTGGACACACTTTGGGTTCAGTCTTTTCACGGTTTTGAAAACAAACATTCATTTATTTTCCTTCACCCTATTCCCTTTATTCATCAGGAGTCACCACAGCGGAATGAACACCTCTAGTAATTAGTTATTTAATAAGTATTCTTTTTTTTTTTTTTACAGTTTTAACTTTCTGCTGCTTTCTGCTGATGAAATTTTGGTCATTGCAGGCTTTCAGTCTAAATTCTTAGAGATTCTTTAGTTCTATATCAGTACTTTTACTCAGATTCCAGCTTATCAAAATTGGCCAGATATTGTCTTAAACTAACATTTCCTATATTAAAGCATATTTAATCGACTTTCAAACTGTTTAAATCTTAGAGAATTCTCCCATATTACTGGTCTTGTGGTCCAGGGTCATGTACACACTAATATGTACACACTTTACAATAAAGACCCATTATTTAATGCAATACAAGTGTTTTAGTGTGTACATATTATTAGTGACACTTGTAATACATTAAATAAAGGGTCCTTATTGTAAAGTGTGACTGGTATCATTTAACATAAGCAAATGTTTCTTTTGTTAGGTAACTAAAGATAGAAATATTCCTTTTGTTAATTGAATTAAAATAAAGGCAATGGAAACCTATATTTTAGCTAGTTGAGAAAGAAATATTTATCATTTTAATTGTGCTGATAATACTCTAGATATTAATATTTACAGTAGCACTTCCTCAGTCCTGTTTGCTCAAGTTCAAATGATTAAAATCATCCGTAAAGCACCTGGGAGTAAGTTGTTGCCTTCTTTAAGACTGTGAAGAAATAAGTGACATTGATGAAAGTTTGGTCGCTGCAGGCTTTTAGTCAAAATTCTCTTAAACACAGCGGTGTAAAGTAATAAATTACAAATACTCTAATTACTGTAATTGAGTATTTTTTTGAGGAATTGAACTTTACTAAGTGGTGTGCACTTTACTTTTACTGGAGTACATTTTTAGTTCTATATCGGTACTTTTACTGTGCTATTTTACCCTGCATTCACTACTTTATGTTTATTTTTTCTTGTCCACGGTTATTGGCTAAGTAGAATAATCAGTTCCAGGATTCCCATCCAATCAAATCATGTCACACCAAGGACCGCCCACAGACCTGTGGCTAAATGTCTAATGCATATGGCACACTAATCTGGAAACACTTCTGCAGATCCTCACTTGTCTTTTGATTGGTTTAAATAAACAAGATTTCCATGAGCAGCAATCCTAACCAGTCTTGAGCTTGGTTTGAGGAGTCAACTGCTGGACACTCTTAGCTTAATGCATAACCAGTCAAAATACATAACCTTGGTGAACCTTCAAAGTGAATAACATTAACAGATCTACATTTTTTGTAATACTCACTACTCTTAATTACTCTAAGAATGGTTACTTTTCATTTGTACCTAGTATTTAGAACAGATACTAAGCTCCACAAATCAAGCTCAAGACTTGTTAGGATTGCTGCTCATTCTACACATGAAATTCCAGTTTATTTAAACCAATCAAAAGACAAGTGAGGATCTGCAGAAGTGTACTGTAAAAGTTAAGTGCTCACCACTTAGTAACGTACAATTCCTCAGAAAAAAATACTCAATTACAGTAATTATTACTTTACACCCATGTCTTTAAGAGAATTTTGACTGAAAGCCTGCAGTGACCAAACTTTCATCAATGTCATTTATTTCTTATTACTCTACCTGCACAAGATTTTGGGCAAGTTATTTTACTTTTACTTGAATAGGACTTTTCAGTGATCTTTTCATCACTGCTTAGCTTGTTCTCAAATTTTTATCTCCACTTTAGTCTTGCAAACGTTTAAGCTTACCTTCGCCTTGAAAACTGACGGTGAGCTGTGTCTTGGCCTGAAGCTTGTTCTGCTGCTCCTGGGCAATGACCACATACTCCAGCTCTTGGCACTCTGGTCTGCGTAACACTTTGGTGTCGTTCACATAGAGAACGCCTGTATTATCATTCGGGTTTTGTGCAAGACTAACCGCCCAGTAACAGGACTGAGCTTCAGCAGTGATGTTCCTGTCGACAATCTCTAACTGATAGGTCACATCAATGCCCTTAAACTTCTGACAGTTCTCCACACAGACTTTTCCAATCTAAAAAAAAAACACAAGAGACACATTAATGCGAACTGTCTGGAGTAACTGACCAAGCAAATTGAAATTTCGACCTAAAATTTGTTCACAATCATAATGAAAATTATTTTACATAGCATATATTATATTAAACATTAATTAATTGCATTAGTTTCAACATTTACTAATAAATTAAAATTAAATATTTCTGTTAAAACTGTATGTTAGTTAAGTATTAAGAAACACTAGTAAGTTTCTACTAATAATAATCTTAATTAATAAACACTATATATGACCCTTTACCACAAAACCAGTATTATGTTGCACGTGTATATTTTTTGAAAATCAAAATAATGAAAGTTATTGTTTTTCATTAGGATATTAAGTCAAAACTGCATAATAATTCAATTTAATTTAATTCAAGTTTATTTATACAGCGCTTTTACATTGTAAATTATGTCCAAGCAGCTTAAAATAGAATTTCAATAAAGCAAACATGTTCTGTGAAGATATTTTGTAAATTTCCTAGGGTTATATATCAAAACACATTTTTAGTTTGGTAAGTTTGCTAGGAATTTAATTTGGACAACTTTAAATGTGAAAAATATGCAATATTTTGATTTTTTTGAACCCTCATATTCCAGCTTATCAAAATCAGCCAAATATTGTCCCATCTTAACAAATCCTACATTAAAGCTTATTTATTCAACTTTCAAACTGTATACATCTCTGAAAATTAACCCCTATTGCTGGTTTTGTGGTCTAGAGTCATGTACACACAATTATTTACAAACTAAAACACTTTTAATGCATTAAATAATGGGTCCTTATTGTAAAGTGTGACCAGTATCATTAACATAAGCAAATGTTTCTTTTTATTAGTCAACTAAAGATATAGCAATTTCTTTTGTTAATTGAATTAAATTAATGCGGTGGAAATTTTAATTTTAGCTAGTTGCCAAAGAAATATTTATTATTCTACTGGTTAAAAAAATGATTTCAATATTTACAGTAACACTCCTATTTGCACAAGTTCAAAATGATTATACTTATCAGTAAAGCACCTGGGAGTAAGTTGTTGCCTTCTGTGAGACCGTGAAGGAATAAGTGACATTGGAGAAGCGAATGGGAACTGGCAGGACAGTCACATTAAAGTGTAACAGCACTGTTCCCTCTGGGCCTGGAAAAGTGGTGTCATTGACCAGGTAGCCCAACAGAAATGAGCGCTGCTCCGTCACAGACAGATTCTGACTGAGTTTCAGCTCTGAGGGCAGACAGCACATTATAGGACAGTCCATTACACACAATATGAAAAAAAAATAGAAAACATAAACTAATCAATTATAGTGCACTCAGCAATTATGATCATTATTGACTTAAAATCACAATCAAGAGTCATCCATTTAAGAGATGAAACAGAATACACAATTTTAAAAATCTCTACTTATTTTAAAAGCAACAAAACTAGCATCATAAACTTTATGAGAAAGAATGAAAAAGTGAGTATATTGTAAAATCTTATCACGTTCACTCTTCTGTGCATTATACAGTGTGGGTGAAAATTAACTATAGGCAATATTTAATGACTTCAGACTTTTCATTCTATCACTGGAGAAACAATATGACACTTTGAGATAGTAAAAAGGATTTCATATTCCCTTCTACCAATTCGAAGGCAAAAAAGCGTATTGATTGTTTATATTGAGCATTTGTGAATCAGTGGTAACATCATAAATCACTGTCTGTATCACAAATATGTGTTAGTCTCTCTGTTTAGAGATGATGCATTGAGAATATTTTTGAATTTGAGGGTTTATTTTATACCGGGGTATACATCTTAAAGTTTATGCCAGTGTGAAATCCCACTTTTGTACTTTTTGTGGAAAGAGTTTAAATCTGCAAAATGAAAATAGAAAATTCATGTGTGCTTAGATTATGGGACAAGCTTTATTATATCAATCGACTTGGCGTATTATTTAGTACTAAATGTTTTGATTACACATTTTAAAGTAGGTTTAATAATAATAATAATAATAATAATAAAAATATTTTATTATTTGTCTTATTTTTTGTTTTACTGTGCTGCCATCTAGTGGCTAACATGTCATTTAGGGTTAAGAATAAAGCCCTTTCATTTTTATATTTAAAGAGTAAATATAGTGAGATAAACACCAAGAGGAAAAACATTTTAAAAAGCACTAAAATTATGTTTAAAAATAAGCAAAAATCAGTTTTTGTACTCACTGTATTCATGAACAGTCCCACGGACATTTCCAAAAATAGCTTTCTCTTCCCTAAACTTGTGTTCAATAGCAAAATTATTTTTGATCCAGGAGTCATTTGTCATCAGGGTCCCCACCAGCTTATTTTGAACTTGGTTTGTTGGATAAACTGGTGTTGTGTCTCTGTCATATACAAACAGAGTCCCAAACACAGTACCCTACAAAAGAGAAAAGCTTTTTAATATACAAGATCAAAAAAGCTAAGAAGATTACACACACACACACACACACACACAAAATAGCACACACCTCACTGCGGTCAAACTCTACTAAGACGTCTTCAGTGTCAGTCCCGTTGACATAAGGAGAATTATCGTCTTCATCATAGATGTTCACATGTAAAGATCTGAAGACCTCCTCCAGATTTCTTTCTGTCCGTACCATACAGACTATATCCAGATGATACACTTCCTTCTCCTCGCGGTCCACTTGTGCTGTGACCACTAGTTCAGAAGTGGAGTCGTCGACCGCAAACGGTACAGAAGATCCTGAATTAAATATAAACAAGCACAGACAATCCATCTTAGAGTAGTGACGGGAGAAAATAAGCTTTCCAAATCTTTAAATGACTTAGACCAATTGCTTCATATAATGATTTTGAAGTGTTCAAATGATCACAGACTGAGTAACTCTGCTGGTCAAATGTGTGCAAATACAACAAAAACCCATGTCAAAAATGTATCAAAAACAGCTTTTAGCAAAGATTTATTGACTATAATTGATCAAATGCATTTAGCCAACCATCTAACATCATTAAATATACAACAAATCAGCATAATGTGCCTTCTTTTATCAATTTACAATACTTATTTTGTTTGTTGCATGGTGAGCTCTGCTAAACAGCCCAATGTGAAACTATTTTCTACCATTAAATGATTATTTCAGCCAAAAATTACTCATCCTCACGTCATTCTGAGATCTTTATTTATCTTAGGAGCACAAATGATTACATTTTAGATGAAATCCAGGAGCTCTCTCAACCTCCATAGAGGCTGTGAGATGTTCAAAGATGAGAAAAGCAACCAAAAACACTTTCCATGTGACTTCAGTGGTTCAAATATAATAAAAGGAAGCTCTAAGAACCCTTTTGTGTGCCAAAAAGCTGTAAAAAAGGCCTTGTTTGCCTATTTCTTCTGCCTCAGATCATTGTGTGCATTTACTACAGGTATTACAAAACTTTTGACAACACATTCTGCACTGCTGACTTTATAGCAGTACATCATACTGGAAGAGAAACCAAGTTGTTATCACAGTTTTTTTTAGAGCAAAGTTTCCATCCATGGAGCTTTAAATGATTACAATTGAACCACTGAAGCAACATGAAATGTTTGACAATGTATTTGGTTGCTTTTCTAGACTTTGAATATCCCTATTTCTGTTGAATATCTTTTGTTTATTCATTTAAAATACCTTAATTTCTGTCTCTGAAGTTGAATGAAGCTCTTGAGTGATTGGAACGACATCCTTTATTTTACTCATGTCCCATTAAAATGTCTACAAACTTTTATAACTGTTCAAAATTAGATTAAAAACAATGAAGCTTGTATAATTCTTCGGTGCGTGGGGGCAATCTTGATGAACTCAGTGGAGAACCATTGAATTTTCTGAGTTTTGAAATCAAGAAAACTTGTCATTTTGATATGCACACCAAACTAATGATTCAAAACAAAAGATTCACATCATGAAGCAGTTTTTGAAAGCAGCCAGTATCTTGCAGTGCTGTACTAAACAGAAAAGCATTGATATTTACACTGGGCTTAGTCCGTACCTGCAACCACTCCATAGCTGATGGTGTAGTTTGGGCAGATGCTCATGTGTGTGAAGCGGCGCAGCTGGCGCAGGGCTCCTGGCTCGCGATTTTCAGTGATGTGGGGGTTGGAGATCTTCTCAGGGAAGCATAATGTGCTGAGCTCGACCTGACCACAGGAGGGCGCTGTGTCATTGATGAACGAAAGTTTGACCTCCACTGTGGGTAGGATGGTGCACATCACTTTCATTGGGGGAGTTGAAGAGACTCCGACCTTCAGGGTGAGATCCTTCGGGGAGCGAACTGAGCCGCTGCCTGGAGGACAGACATTATGACAGGACAGTCATTTATCACAGCACTCAAAGTCTCCAAAAACACTTATAATAGATGGTGTATGAATATATACACAATGACAATTACAACAGCACTACACCATTGTATATATATATGATTTTAACCTTATTTATAATATTTTTATTTATGTTTATTCAGTCATTCATTTTTTTTCGGCTTAGTCTCTTTATTAATCAGAAGGAACCGCCAACTTTTCCAGCATATGTTTTACGCAGCGGATACCCTTCCAGCCGCAACCCAACACTGGGAAACACCCATACACTCTTGCATTCTCACACACACTTCGGCCAATTTAGCTTATTCAATTCACCTGTACCGCATGGACTGTGGGAAATGGGAGCACCAGGAGGAAACCCACACCAACATGGGGAGAGCATGCAAACTCTACAGAGAAATGGCAACTGACCCAGTCAGGGCTCGAACCAGTGACCTTCTTGCAGTGAGGCGATCATGCTAACCACTGCGCCACTGTGTCACCAATTATTTTTAGTAATTAGTAATTTCATAATTATTTTTTTTTTACAGTTTGAACTGTCAGTATTCTTTTTACTCATTTTTAATTTAGTTTAGTTTTAGTTATTTGTTTTTTTTAAGTAACAAAAATATTTAGGCTTTAATATTAGTTTTAATATTAGTTAATATTAATATTATTTTATATTAGTTAACTGTATATATAACATACAATATATATAACTAATATAGCCTATATATAAGCATAATAAACTAGTATTAAACTAGTAGTAATCATAAGTATTATTGCTTAAGAGTTGTATAGAATATGCAATAAAAATACTTAATATACCTTGTTAAAAATCTTCATATTTTTTAAAGAATGAATTTAGTAAATTTAGTAGTACATAAAGAAGAACAACTGTTTGCACACTAAACAAATAACTGTATAATGATGATGATAATGACGACGATGATGATAATAATAATAATAATAATAGAATTCATTACAGTCCTCTAAACTCTCAGCGCAATTAAAAAAAATTGGAAGGGGAAATCATTTCCCATATCATAAATCACATACCATAGAGATTTATTTATTTATTATTTTACTTTATAAGTAAATTAAAATTGTATTAAAATAAAATAAAATATATGAGTACAATAAAATGATACGAACAATTTATACCCATAAAATCCAAGAATACCCAGAATATATAAGCAAAATATTGAAAAAAATTACAATAGTTCTTTTATGTAAAGTGAATTGTTCAAACAAATTGTGTTGTACTGAAAAAAATGATTCATTGTATTTACTAAATGTTTTTTAAGGTTAGTGATTGCAAACTATGTATATGGGCTGGTTTTAAATGAGCAAATTCAATTTTGTAATGTTCAATTTAATTTGTTTGTTTTTTAAATTCAGCCCATATTAATTGTTTGCAACCACTTACCTTAAAAAACATTTAGTAAATCCAATGAATCATTTCTTTCAGTGGATATGTTGAACTCACGTAAACTACTGAAGTCGCTCCACTCCAGGGTTTTGTTGAGATAAAGAACTCCGGACGCCTCATCTATGTGAAACCATGATGTAAAAGCGTCTCTGTGCGAGCACAGGAAGAAATAAGGCCTCTCTGTAGGGAATTCCCGCATTGAAATGACCTGAAGCACCGGTGATCCCTGCTGCTGACCCACGTAGATGTTCTCTGTGTAAAGCCTTTGAGGAAAATACAGCCCGAATGAACCTGTCCAAAACACACAGCAAATATAACACCACAGAGATTTAGTATTTCAGTTTCGGGTCCAGACATTGTCACATTTTGGCTGTCCTTTACACACTTTTTATATCAATCACCAATGAAGAAATCGTAGCACTTTCATCATTTTAACAATGGAATAAATGGATATTCTGGGTTCAATACAAGTTCAGACCAAAAGCATTTGAGGCATAAAGATTTAATCTGACTCCGCAGGATGTTTGCAAGAAAACTGTACCTCAGATGAACATTAAATAGACAAGAACAACTTTAGAGATTAAATAATGCAGAGGACTAGACAAAGGATTTATTGGTTTGAGTAAATTGTTAATATCTATTTTATCCTGTAAATGTCTGATAACAAGTTTTTGACTCTTCTAAAATACCGTAATCTGTTTACAGTTTACTGTTTCTCTTTTATCTGAAAAACAATGCTAAAGTGTTCTGCTTGATATTCTGCTTTGAAAATGTGCGCTATATGTTGGAACGGCTGTCTTTGTTTTGGTTCTTTTAACTCGGCCAATGCCATTTCAACCAATTATATTTCAGCACCGTTGGTTGCCTTGGTGGAAAACCACTTATTTCATTCATCCAGTCAGGAAGGCTCTCAAAGTGTGCATCCGTGACTGAAATGTAACTTCCTGTGGACTGTAGCAGACTCAGATTCAGATTTATACATGAGGTGGTTATTACTTAGCAAATGATATAAATATTATAAACAAACATTAGGTGAGCAGGTTACATTGTAACCCGATGTCATAACACCCTACGAGATGAGATTTTACAATGATAAACGATTTGGCTGTTTGCACCATAAAAAACAAAATGGTGGAAATTTAAACACAGCCAACACAATATTGCACTTACTGCACTCCAACATGAGTTTGATAATCTAATTAATACATATTAATCCTCTTTAACATTATTAAATGTACATGGTAAATCACTGATATGGGTTAGTTTTGAGTCAGTTTCAAACAGTTTATTTTGTTTTCAAGATTTGAAAGAGTTCAAGTGAACTATCTGCTGCTGCTTTTAGTGGGATGGCAATAAATGCCATGCAAAATGACATTCAAACTTACATTATTAGCATTTTACACTGAATAAAGCACATGAAGTGTAGCTGAGGTAAAATTCTGGTGTTCATCTGCAAAAAATAAAAGCCGTTTATAAAACTGTTGGTTAGGGTAAAAGTGTTGGTTAGGTAAAAACCTCTTTTAATATGAAAATATTCTTTCTATCGTGTGCCGTTGCTTTAATTTTGAACACGGTTTAAATCAGGCTTAAATCAGCCTTTAGGCTCAATAGTTAGGCACACTTCTGTTGATGTCATCAATCTGGCAACCTGCGCTTGCATGTGTTTTAAACCAGGAATGCAATACCTAGTTCAACCACTGGGTGTCAAACTTACATACTGCACCTTTAAAGCATTTTATTCCTAGAAAATGACTGAAAACTGGTCAGAAATTACAATGTAATGCCTTCATTTGTCATGATTGAAAATCAGGATTATAATACCAAATACTGATTTCTTAAATAATTCCAAATACTGTGGTATCTTCATCTCATTCATTCATTTTCTTTTCGGTATAGTCCCTTTAATTATTAATCTGGGGTTGCCACAGCGGAATGAACTGCCAACTTATCCAGCACATTTTTTACGCAGTGGATGCCCTTCCAGCCACAGCCCATCTCTGGGAAAACTGTGGTATTGTCTAAAATTAATATAAACAAGTCATAAAACATAAAGCTTTTTGTTATTTGATATATCCAAAATAAATTTAAATTATGCTTTTATTTAACGTTTGGAAAATATGAAAAGATATGATTTACTCATACACATGAACAATAAATTGAAGTTAAACAGACACACAAACATATTATATATTTGAATATTTTATGGTTTTTATTTTTCTGTTGTTTTAAAGACAAATAACATCTACTTTTGGCTGTAATAATCAATACAGTAACTAATGCTGTTTATTGAGCTTAAAACTATGCAACATGGAATATCAATAATAATAAATGATGATGCAACATTTGGCTATTTTATCTCTCTAAAAACAAAACATGATTTAACCCCTGGCACAGATTATACGTTCAATAGTTATCATCAAATCTTCTCTTATTGATCTGCTTCTTATCTCGAATCTGTCGTACAACAGAAACGTCCATGCAAGTAGGCAGGTTTACACAATGAACTCATTAAACACATCCGCTTTCTGTTGAAATAGCCCTCTCTCCTTTGTCATCGGAAAATGAAACAGCGTCTCGTATGTCATTGACGTCGGCCTTTTAATGAATTTCTCACATGGTCAATATGATGCGGTCCCCGATTCTCCTTGGGTTCACCTTGGAAAGTTTAATTACAGAGGATAACATAATACTGCTTAGAAATGAATCATTACCTGCAGGACGAGTGTGGATGGAGGACTGGGGTGGGGTGTGTGTGAAGGGGGGTTAATCTATAAAACACTGTAAGATCCCCATGTGTTTTACCAGTAAATGGAGATGCAAGTGTTCAGGCTGTAATTATATCTCTCCTGTGTTCCTGCCTGACGACGGTGGGCGGCCACTTAGGAACGTACTAATATCATTAGCAGACAGCAAAACTAGATTTTCTATTTCTGTTGCTGCAGTTGAAGCCTTGTCTCTGGTTTCAGACATTGATTTAATTTAGCTGTGCTGGGATGACAGCAGGCCGGATTGATGGATACAATGTGGCCAACCTTCCTGAAGGATGGAGACGCAGTCAGGAACGCTACAAGCCTTTTTATTAAATGCCTTGTCAAAACACGAAGACAACACACAGGACCGGTTTTTGTTTCTTCCTTTATAGGGTCACCAGTCATGCTCGCAGACATAAAACATTCTTTAAAGACCTTGCGAGATCGAAATTAAACTTTTGTGCTAGTATCTGTTTGCTTTGAAGGCATCGCTATGTAATTCAATTCAAGTTTATTTGTACAGTGCTTTTCACTTTACAGTACTTTTCACTATACTTTTCACAAAAAAGGTGCACATTAAAAAAACATTTAATAACAAATATTCATTCATTTTCTTGTCAGCTTAGCCCCTTTATTATTCTGGGTCGCCACAGCGGAATGAACCGCCAACTCATCCAGCACATTTTTACTCAGCGGATGCCCTTCCAGCCGCAACCCATCTCTGGGAAATATCCACACACACACATTCACACACACACTACGGACAACTTAGCCTACCCAATTCACCTGTACCGCATGTCTTTGGACTGTGGGGGAAACCAGATCACCCAGAGGAAACCCACGCGAACGCAGGGAGAACATGCAAACTCCACACATAAACGCCAACTGAGCCGAGGACCGAACCAGCGACCTTCTTGGTGTGAGGCGACAGCACTACCTACTACGCCACTGCTTCGCCCTAATAATAAATATATTCAACAAATTGTCCAAAATAAAAAGTATAATGTTCCTAAGGGCAAATTTTACTGGGCATACTTCATTGACTTAACAGACTGGAAAAAAACTGGCTATTACCCCATATTTAAGTACTGCATGCATTCCCAATAAAACAAAAGATCTTTGTTTCAAAATTCTTCATAAAATATTTGCAATAAATAATACTCAGCAAAGTATATGGATGTTGATAGTTCATGTTCATTTTGTAAAAGTGAAGACAAAACTCTGATTCATATATTTTTAGAGTATGAAAACACAAAAAGCTTTTGGAAAAGCTTATATAGGTATAGGTAATTACTTTGCTTATAGGTATACATTGCTTCTTCCAGCCCCTTTCAACTACAAGATATTATTTCTTACTATAAAGGTAAAACTTATATATCAGAGAACTACATTATTAACTTTTTTTTTATTTTTTAAGGAAAATATTTTATTCATATATAAAAATTCTCAAATTCAAAGCCTTCTTTTTCACATTTTTAAATTGAAATTGATGTTTTTATTAAATCTCTTAGACTGGTTAAAAACAAGAAAGGTGATAGTTTCTTGGATTATTATGATAATTATTTTAGAAATATCACAGATACTTAAGTCCTTTTTTCCTCTTGCTGTATTTGTGTTATTTATGTATCTCTATTTATTTTTTTTCTCTTTTCTTTCTTTTCTTTTTTTTACTGTTTTATATGTGTTTATAATATTATTTAAACTGATCTGTTGTTATTATCATTGTTACAATTATTGTTTTTTTTGTGTAAGATTAGATTTTGTATGTTTGTCATTGAATAATAATAAAAAAACTGGTTAAAAGTCAAAATAGAGAAAAGAAAAGTAGAGGTGTTGTGTGTAGGGTGAAAAGTAAATAAACATATTAACAAGCAGTTATACAATATATGTAGAGTACTTTCTAAAAAGGTGATGTCTATGTGTATTATACATTTTTTAGTGTATCTGTGCATTGCCTAAGTGTTTGTGTTTTCCTCTTTGGAGGGTTGTACAACATATAGTGTACTGTTATAAACAGTTACAGTTAAATTATTTTTTATTAAAGGAAATAGAGCCACATTATTATTTTCTTTTCTATTTTAATACAACGGCTAATGAAATGTAATAATTTTTACTCCCTAATTCTGATACTCCCCATTCTGAGGTAATGCCATTTTTATCTTCACAGTTTTTGCTTATCCCTGTCATGCTGTAAGTTACATTTTCTCTATTCAGTTACATGTATGGTCAAATTTATGATATAATGTACATCAGTACACTGCAAAACTCCTTATGTCCACATCACTCAAAACATTTATAAATGAACAACATTATTTAAGTTAGTGGAACTTTTATTTTTATACTTTATACTATACGTTTATAGGATACATCTGCTGATATGCACATCCATATAGCTTCATTTTTGTGATGCTGTAAAACAATAAGTAATATATTTTTACAGTACTGTGACGGTTGGGTTTAGGGTTGGATTAGGGGTAGATGTTAATGAAATACAATTTATTGGGTAGTTTAATAAATACCATAAATAATAATCGACACAAGTATTGTTTTTACATTGCTGTAATGGTTGGGTTTAGGCTTGGGGTAGACATTATTGGGAAATTTAATAAATCATATTATAAATAATTCTCATCAACTTCTGTCCACAATCGTAGCTGATCTAGCAACAACCAGTGGGTGTGGCTTATTTTTTTCTTCCACAAGCTGATTGGATGTAGTAAAGTAGGGAAATGGTAGTAAGTTCTAGAAATGGGTTTTAGAAGAGTTATTACAACCTCACAGAATCCTCCTTGTCATGACATTTCTGTTTGTGGTCAAAAGTTGGAGGGGTGTGTTAAGTATGTTATGGTTGTTACTCAATACCTAAGACATGCCTAATCTGACAGTTTTACTGAAAATAAACAGGAGTGGCATTTTCAGATTTCAATTAAAGATTACAAGGGCAAACTTTTTTTTCTTTCTTTTCTTAATTTACCTCAAAACTAGGAACAAGATAACAAACTTGTAATCCTAGTTTTGATTTAATTTGTATTTTAAATAAAATAACTCATACAAGTTCTATGCATAAACATTATATTATCTCTAAAGATATTTCATTAAATTATTTAATTATCAGTAGGGCAGCAAAGTGGGTAGGACAATCGCCTCACAGCAAGAAGGTGGCTGGTTCGAGCCCCGGCTGGGTCAGTTGGCGTTTCTGTGTGGAGTTTGCATGTTCTCCTTGTGTTCGTTGGGGTTTTCTCCTTAATTGGTCTTAGTGTATGTGAGCATGTGTGCAAAAGTGTTTGGGTGTTTCCCAGTTTTGGGTTGCGGCTGGAAGGGCATCTGCTGCGTGAAACATATGCTGCATAAGTTGGCGGTTTATTCGGCTATAATAATAAAGTAATAATAATATAATAATATTATTAAATAATATAATAAAGGCACTAAGCCGAAAAGAAAATGAATGAATAATTATCAGTAAATTAAAGTAACTTTTAAAAAACTAATTGTTGCATTAATTGCAATTCATTTAAAGTGCTTGATTTTAACAGTGTACCCCTGGCGAGATTTTGTATAGTTAATGAGTTGTATATATATATATATATATATATATATATATATATATATATTTTTTTTTTTTTTGCTGATATGATGCACAAAATCATTCCAATGCATTCCAAAATTATACAAAAATCCATCGATATAAATGTGTGCCACAACCAGGCCCTGAAACTCCCAAAGCAATTCTTAAATATGAATTAATCATGCTTAAAGAAGTGTTAGACGAGGTCTTGGTGTGTTTTTCAGTGAAAGTCAATTAAACATAGTAGGGCTTGCGTGTGCTCGGTTATAAACTGTAGCCGCAGGAGAGCGGAGGGATGGCAGCATTAATCTTGGCTGATGCAGATACTGTGTTGTACAAGCCACTGGATTTGCTGTGACACTCATTCATCATCCTGTGTCAGTGTATCAGGTGAACCGCTTAGCAGTGTTATGCCACTCCAAGATTCAGAGCAGCGCTCATAGCATTTATTTTCAGTTGTGCTTAAATAAACGCATGAAACTGGAGTAGTTGTGTGATGCTCCTGGGAAAAGGATTCTCAGACTAAAAACATGGTAAAGAAAGCAAAACGTTTTGCCTTGCTGCTCTACTGTAGAATTCAGGAATTGAGTTGGACCTTTTACATCTGGAAATAATATTATGTAAGCACATAGAAGAAGAGGTCAAATGCTGAATATTTATTTATGTATGTATGTATGTATATATATATATATATATATATATATATATATATATATATATATATATATATATATATATATATATATATATATATATATATATATCTGTAAATATATAATATATAACAATATATATAATTTATATTAGATGTTATAGATAGATATTAGATATGCTAAAATGCTCTGTATACAATAACATTCTATCCCACATTGTAAAGATTTTTGTAAAGGGTTAACATCCTTACACAAAATTGATACAAATTCAATAAAATACTGAATCATGTCAGGTATTCATTAATGAACTACTTTTTAATGTCATTTATAAAATTAAAAATATATATAAGTGTGTAAATAATATGTTTTAAATGCCAAACTAAATAGACATTACTTGCTTAATTAAACATGCAGTGTGATTAAGTTAATAACAACACACTGTAAAACCATCAGTCACCTTTATCAAATGAAATGAGTGCAGTTAACTCAAAACTGACTGAAAGTTAATTCCATTCATTTGAAAAGAGTTTTGATCTCTTAAATTTCTCATTACTTTAACTTAAATTGAGTAAGTTCACAGTCCTCATATAAATTAGTTTAACTCAAATGGTTTGTAGCAATCGGTTTCCCTAAACAGTTTGAGTTGCCTCAACTTATTGGGTTCAGTACTCAGTTGGTTTGAGTTCTCTTCATTTATTGGGTTTTACTGTGGTCAGATTGCTTCGTTTACTCAAATGGATTAAATTCACAGTACTCATTAGGATTAGTTTTTTGAACTTAAATGGTTTGTTGCAATCGGTTTCCTTAAATGGTTTGAGTTACCTTAACTTTTTGGGTTTTACAGTCCAATGTATCAATGATTATATTTGGCATTAAATAGTTATATATGTATAGATTTTAGCCTACTGCTGCTAACTACGTCTACAGGTGTGGCGCCACCTGCTTGTGAATGTTCATTGGAACAATGGATGGGAAACAGAATCACTGAACTATGCTTGAAATTACACACTGTAAAAATGCAGGGTTCCACACAATTCATTCATTTTGTCTTAACACAAATCGATTATGTTTACACTTTTAACAAATTTATGTGGATTGAACATGAAAAATTAAGTTGACCCAATGAAATCTCTAGAATTGTGTTGTTTTAGCTCATTTAAATTAAGCAGTTTAAACAAGTAAAAAAATAGCATGGTTTTTCGAAATGAACGCCTCAGCATGTCTACTGAAATGGTAGGTCTCAATCCACTTAAAATAAACTCTAGTATGGTTGGCCTGAATGCAATTTAAATGCACACAGACATCTAAAGAAACCAACAATAAAAACATCTAAACAAACACAGCTGATAAATACCATCACAGGTATGCACAAGTTCATTTACCTATATAACATTGTTTCGGATGTTAGTTCAGTTTTGCTATATAAGCCAGAAAAAAACATTTAGGCTAACTAAATTCACCAGGTCTAAATGTATACTCCCACATCACATGAGAGCAAAACTACAAAAGTAAACACACCCTTGAAAAGTACAATATTCCTGGCCAATATTTCGAAAAATGAACCGATTTCTGCCCAACTGAGATTACACCATGAAGTTAAATGTTATGATTGTCCAATTTTTAGTAATACTACAGCAATAGGTGAGTATAAATTAGCACTGTTTGTTCTTTGCCATGTAAAGCAAAAGTAACTCATCAGAGCAGTGCTGATGAAACATTTATTTGAGAGTGTGAGTCTGTATTGTATTCTGTATGTGTTTATATGGAAAAATATATAAAAGATGCAATTTTGTGGCAAAAAAAAGTCTATTATCCTATTGCAATTTATGTATTTGGGTTATAATTCTTTGTTGTACACTCGAATCATTTGGCACAGTGATATAAAAGTGTACAGTATTACAGTGCATTTCCCTGAAATAATTGCACACCTTAGAACTAAACATTCAACAGGCTCTTAGTATATCACTGTTATTTACTTTAGGAAGCCAGACTACAAGTTTGTGATATGGTTGTTGTTGTTTTTTTTGAGCCAGTGTAAATCGCACTCTACTTAGTAATGAGTTCCAATCTAAAGACAGAGAAGCAGAGAGATTGTTGGCAAAAAACCGAGAACTTCCATTGATTAAATATTAAACGTAGACAGCAAGCAAGAACATACTTATCTAACAACACAGCTCATCCTGCAATTTCAATCTATCGATCAGTTCCTCTCCTTAATTATTCACGTAAATGTTGTGTGATTAAATTTAATGAGTAACAAAGCACTGATCATGAGAGAAAGTTTATATGTTTATCTTTGTCAGTGGCTTAAACCTAACATTAATGTGACATTAAGCCTGTCTAGAACATCATAAACTACTTTCTTAGCTCAGTAGTTAATGTTCTGAATTACTCTAAAAAATGAATGCAACTCAACTTAAGTAACATTCTTTTCATTACAAACTTTGCCATTTGGAAATACATGCTAACAATTTTAAGAATTTGCAAAAATGTACTTTTTTACACATGTTTGATTGCAGTATTACGTTAAATGGACTACACAAGGCAATATAATATCGACAAGTTGTATTCCTTTTCACACTGATGTTATACTATTGATGAATAAAGGATTATTTTTGTGCTGTTCTTTGCACAACACCGAAAAAATACCATAAAACAGCTCAATGGTTTATTTTTAACATTATTGGTTGGGTTTGAGTCAGTTGTTCGCTAGGTGATCTGTATAACAAGCCCCACATGTACGAAGGAAACATACAACAAAACATTCCCTAAGAAATGTACTTCAGATTCGCAAAAATTGAAGACAGCACCTTTTAATGGATTTTGTTTCACATAAATGGAGTTTTAGCCTTAACCATCCATGACCTTCTTGACACCCAATATTTTATTGTGCCACAACAACAGTATAAACTACTATGACAATGATCACCTCAGGTACAGTAAATGTATTCTATTCAATGTTAAATGCTACCAATGTGAGTTTGAACATCATTTTATGTGACATTTATTGCCATACAATTTCAGTCCTAACCATCCATGACTTTGACACACAAAATGTCATCGCCCAAGGAGAACAGTATAAACTACTATGATAATGATCACCTCACGTACAGTTAATGTATTTTATTCAGTGATAATTGCTAACAATATGAGTTTGAACAACATTTTACGTCACATTCATTGCTTTAAAATGTTTGTCCTAACCATCCATGACCTCGACACACAATTTCCTCCCGCCAGAACAACAGCATAAACTACTGTGACAATTATCACCTCAGGTACAGTTAATGTACTTTATTCAGTGTTAATGCTACCAATGTGAGTTTAAACACCATTTTATGTCACATTTATTGCCATACCACTGAAAGCAGCAGCAGATAGTTCAGCTCAAATTGTCACCTTGGAATTAAAAGGTTCTATCTGCGTTCTGAACTATTTTGAGAAAATGAGCCCCCAAAGTTTTTGCATTCCATAGCAAACAGAATGTATGTAACATTTGTTTTTTTAAATAAAAAGTCTTAAAATGTAAACAACTTATAAAAAACATCCCATAATGTAAATAAGTCGTCATTTAATAAGAATATGTCAATAACTCAATTTTGACAAAAATGTCAGATAGAACCTTATAATTCTAAGGTGACGAAACATTGACGAAACGTTGAATATAAAATAATTAGCAAAAGGTTTAAAAATGAGTGCAAACCAACAACCTCAGTCACTTAGGAGCCTTTGTACTTTAAAAATGGTAAAGAGCGTCCAGCAGTCGTTATTGATATAACCAATACATTGTGCATCCCTACACCAAATCAGCTGATTAAAGAAAGTTCTTTTCCAAGTGCATCACACATCAGTATATTAAAGATGCCTGAACTATAGCAGTGATCATAATGTAAAGTTTATACATTTATTATTGTCAGTGGCTTAAAGCATTTCTACATACATTAAGCATTTTAGAAAAACCAAGAGGTAAAACCTTTTCATGTCAATGATATTGTTTTGGTGCTGCCAGACGAGACAGGAAATAACGTTAAGCAAACTTCAAGTCATTTGCTTTCCGAACTTTTGTGGTGCGGCAGCTACAGCCTGTCCAACTGATTTGAATCATTCCAAATTCAATTTATTTCCAGGCCCGAAGCCAACAGAGAGCAGTTTATATCTAGCTAATTAACTCAAAAGCAGTACGCTGCAAGAATGACTCTGTGACATCACAAGATTGACATGGGTGACAGGATGCGACACGTAGATGATGGCATGAAGGGCGGTTGTTTGAAGTTATGGCCGATCACTTGATCAGATTGGGCTCAGTGTTCTGACCCTTCACAGCCGCGCCATGGATCATGATCGTAAACACTATGATGCAATCTGACATATTGATTTCAGCTCACAGGCGAATTGACTTTGAACCTTAGAGCTCATATACACTCAAACGAGACAGGAAAGGCTTAACGAGTCAAATCACGTGTCGTAATAATTTTGACTTAGGCATGATACGAAACATCTGCACATAATTTCCTTCAGTGATTTGTTGATTGTTGTTATGGGTCAGAAGAAGGTGTGCCAGCTCTCTTCAGCTTAAACTAAAGTGACTCTCGACTTTGCTACTTTTCTGATGATGCAACAAGCTCACTACAAAATGAGGGACCAATCAGTTCTGGATATAAATGAAGCAGGTTCAGAGCGTTCTTTTTGAAATCAGACAATTAGAGTCCATTAAGGCTGAGTGATATGGAAATAAATATGGAAAGAGAACATTTGACCATAATTCTGTTTTCCATTTAACTAGTTAAGAGGGTTTCCCTTAATTTGATGATCACTTTAGCTTATTTTGTTGATTTTAAGTTACATCGTATAACATGCCAACTAATTCTCATTGGAGTATTAGTAGAAAGAAAGGTTAGGGTTAGGGATAGTTTAAGTTGACATGTACTTGCAATGTTTTTATAGTCTGGAAATTCATAAAATATTGTTTTAGCATTGATATGGCAATGTGTGAATCTGCAATAGTCACATTGCGAAGATATGGAATCTTGAGTCTGAATTATAGTTGATCAGGACCTACAAAAATGTATTTACCACTGTATTTATATAGAATTTATGATTTATGCAAAAAAAATTGTACTTAAAATATTAGTCTAAGTATCCACATTTCAAAGCGGAAATAAGATTATTTATTACTTATACTCCACTGGCAGAAAATTTAGCTTGTTTCAAAGAAAAACTCTGAATTTTTCTGTTTAATTTCTTCTGAAGGTGAAAACAAAACAGTATTTACTTGCTCTAAGAATGTTTTGATATTTGGACTAGAAACAAGACAAAACAAAGTAATAAAAGCATTTTTTTGTGTTGCGATTATTTAATTTCTGTGCATGAATACTGACTCCTAAAACTGTAGACAATCGCAATGTCCGATTTTTCCAATACCGTGCAGCCCTAGTCTGGAGAATGTGTTGGTGGAGCAGTATCAGTAGATATTAAGCAGACAGTCTACTAATACTCTAATGAAACTTGTAGTCAACATAAATGTGCAAAAGGAATCATCAAAATAAATTCATACAATTAACTTGAAACGTAACTTCAACATGTTTTAAGTAACATCCTTTCTATTAAAAGCCATTTGATAAAAGAATGTTCTCTTCTAAGCGTATCACACATCAGTATGTAAAAGATACATATAATATGGGGACAAATATTGTCCACGCTTGTCTCAAACATAAAAAATATATCTACACAATCTACATATTCAGAGAACAAGGAAAACAACATACAGAGCTAATATACAGTCATGCATGAAATTTTAAGTCATATCATATAGAATTTAATCTCAAAATGACTAAAAGAACAACACCAGTTGGCAGTTATTAATATTAAATGTTTTGTAAAACCCAATACAGATATAAAAAATTAATCCAAACAGCTTTTTCATGGTCTTTTCTACAGTTTGTATTCGCTTGTCAAACAAGTTTAACTTTGCACTTGTCTTTTGTAGCATCTTAAAATAAAAATATGGTTCTCAATTTAAAAGTTTACCTTACATCTCAAATTTCAAATCTTTCCCCATTCAACTGACTGAGTCTTTAGTTTTTCCAATGCAAAAATGTATTTTGTCTTAATAATAGCTATTTAGGACCAGTGAAATGTCCTACTGTTCTTTACAGTTTAATTACAGGGTATTCTGAGTGCATTCATTTGAGTGAGACTTTCACAATGAATAAGTTTTTACTTTAAATTTAGAACACAAAACGCATCCAGTTTTAAGAAAAGCTTAAGTTTTATTAATTTTGAAATTCAAAGTAGCAATTGATATACAGTTGAAGTCAGAATTATTAGCCCCCCTGAATTTTTAGCCCCCGTTTATTTTTCCCCTAATTTCTATTTAACAGAGAAAAGATTTTTCACACATTTCTAAACATAATAGTTTGTTCTGTAGACTATCTTAAAAAAATGAGCTTAAAGGGGATAATAATTTTGACCTTAAAATGCCTTTTAAAAAATTAAAAACTGCTTTTATTCCAGCCGAAATAAAACATATAAGACTTTATCGAGAAGAAAAAATATTATCAGACATACTGTGAAAATTTCCTTGCTCTGCTAAACATCATTTGGGAAACAAATTAAAAAAAAAAAAAATTCAAAGGGGGGCTAATAATTCTGACTTCAACTGTACATGGGAAATGGTCAATTGTACATTTTTGAACACATATTATATATATATATATAAAAAGAATATATATATATATATATATATATATATATATATATATATATATATATATATATATATATATTTATATATACACACACACACACACACACACACACACACACACACACACACACATATATATATATATATATATATATATATATATGTATGTATGTATGTATGTATGTATGTATGTATGTATATATATATATATATATGTATGTATGTATGTATGTATGTATGTATGTATGTATGTGTGTGTGTGTGTGTGTGTGTGTGTGTGTGTGTGTGTGTGTGTATGTATGTATGTATGTATGTATGTATGTATGTATGTATGTATGTATATATATATATATATATATATATATATATATATATATATATATATATATATATATATATATATATATATATATATATATATATATATAATTATTAAATCTAATATTTCCAACCATTAGATTTTTTCAATGTGTGTGGTGTTGTTCTTTTAGTCATTTTGAGATTAAATTTAAAAATGGATGTCTATGTAATATTATATATATATATATATATATATATATATATATATATATATATATATATATATATATATATATATATATGTGTGTGTGTGTGTGTAAATGGTCATTTTTCCAATACATATGATTCATATATACCGTAACACATTTTATATATGTGAATCCTAAAGTGAACTTGTTTGTCATATATTCCCATAAATCCTGCTTCTATGAGAAATGACAAACACAATGGTCAAACATGTTTATCTAGCATGTGTTTAAATGGGAAAGTAGCAAAGTGGAATTGAAAAGTGTATTCTGTGTGAACGGCTACTTAAACAAAAATGCCATATAGGAGGTTTTATCCAATGCTGAAAACTCTTTTATAATTGTACTGATATATAAGCTGATAAATACAAATTGAATAAGAATTTTCCAGAGTGTGACAACTAAAACAAAGCATGACCAACTACAGTGAACAACTGACTCCATTTTAAAACAGCTCGAAACAACAAAACTAGAAGGAAACATCTAGATCTTTCTTTTCCTAAAATCTTTTGCAACTGTGAATCAGAAATCCTCTAAATTATTTATTATTTCCTCAGTTCAAAAGTGTGTAGTTGGCCATGAGTGTTTTGATTGTAAAGTTGCTGAAACTTACGTGCACTTTGAAAGAGAGGAAATATACACTTAATTTTTTGACGGTTCCCCCTATAGACTGCTGACCATAAGTTCCACTACTAGTTCATATCTGCTTAGTCTCATCTGGGTATATGTGAATATTGTGTTTTAAATGTTCTCAGGCCATCATTACAATGTCTACAGAATGTAAACATCTGTTAAACTTGTGGACTTTTTAAAGAATTTATGAGACAAGAAAATTCACTGTGAAAAATTCAACATCTTGTCGTTCTATTTAGCACAGTGAAACATTCCCACAGTGACAACATTTTGTCTTTCCTGTCTCACAAACTCAGAAACATCAGATCATGCAGAAAAAAAAAAAAAGTTAAAACCACCATGGCCAAAAACACACATTGAAAACTAAGGAAATATTGCATTATGTATTGGCCCATAGCATTAAAAATATTCATTTATCACCCAATACTAACATGCATGTCAATAAATGTAAGTTATCAATGGCCTACTGTCAATGATAATGTATCTGTAGCATTAGCTAATACTGTTATACAATTAAAATAAATAGAAAAGTGACAAACCATTCTAAATCAATTCGTAAAATCAAAAATAAGGTCCACTCGTATCGTCAGTCACCATGATAGTGAGCGTGCATGTTTTCAAGCGAGATGTCTCAGCGAGAGAACAGGTTAATGGGAGAATGACCTCTGGACCAGCGGGCTGCTCAAAGACAGGAACTCAATTAGCTCAACATGCACACCACGCAGAAATGAACCATCTATGAGATCATGGGAGCTGAAAGAGTGCACGGGTCTTTCTTGCCATTTCCTTGAACTCAACACACGCTAGCAGTCAGAGCAATCCACTTTCCATAATCCATTTACTTCTCAAAGGACTCCATTCATGACTTGCTGTATGTAAACACTGAGATGTGTTTGTTGCAATTACTATAGCATTCCCATCTAGCTTCACGTTCTCAGATACAACGGCTGTTAATATCACCATAGTGTGATCTTGATAAGTATTCATTGTTATGTTGGCATCCTCATAATGCTTTCTGATGTGGCCCTTCGGCTCTTGCCCTTTAGCTAAGGTCAATGTGAAGAGCATTAGTCCCCAGTGATGGGCAAACTGAGAAGAAGCAGGTCAGTCAATAGCAATATGAATCAACAGCTGAGAAAATTACTTGCATTAAGCATGTCCTTTTACCAAACATACATTATACACTACCTGAAAAAAGTCTGGTCATTGTTCCCAGTTGTAAGAGCAACAAATAATAACTTGACTTCTAGTTGATCATTTGGAAAAGTGGCAGAAGGTAGATTTTTTTTCAGATGAATCATCTGTTGAACTGCATCCCAATCATCACAAATACTGCAGAAGACCTACTGGAACCAGCATGGACTAGGGGTGTCACGATTCTCCAAATTCTCGATTCGATTACATTTTCGATTTTTAAGTCACGATTCGATTTTCGATAATGAATAATTAATTAATTAATAACAAATTAATTATTTGTAGCCTACAGTTTAAACTACCTGACCTGTATGGTCTTTGTTTTACCCATAAACAAATCATACAGTAAATGAATAAAGGCAAGATACACACATAATTACCACCTGTCAATCACTTTTTCTTGTGAATAGGCAGTGATCTGTGTCGTTATTATGGCGTCTGTAAAAATAGGTGCA
Source organism: Danio rerio (assembly GCF_052040795.2). Lineage (NCBI taxonomy): Eukaryota > Metazoa > Chordata > Actinopteri > Cypriniformes > Danionidae > Danio > Danio rerio. The sequence continues at coordinate 28,122,234 of NC_141033.1, forward strand.
CAACCAACAGGAACCAGCCAACAGTATCTGAGGTGTTTGCTAAAATGACTAAGTACTAGTGTGAAAGTAAAAGATTGAAGCAGTCTTAACTAGGTTAATTAGGTTAACCAGGCAGGCCATGGACCCAAGATTCTTACAGAAATTAGTCAAGTTTGGGGAAGGAAAAATCCTGATTTGAGGTTACATTCTGTATGGGGGCGTGTGAGAGATCTGCATAGTGGATGGCTACATTAACAGTCCATAACATTACAAACCACAGAAGAAGAAAAATTCTTCAGTAGAATAGCACTCCTTCTCATACTTCAGCCTCTACATATAAGTTCCTAAAAGCATAGAAGGTCAAGGTGCTCCAGGATTGGCCAGCCCAGTCACCAGACATGAACATTATTGAGTATGTAGGTTAAGATGAAGGAGGCATTGAAAATGAATCAAAAGATTCTTGAGGACCTCTGGGAGTCCTGCAAGAAGGCTTTATTTGCCAATCCACACGACTTTTTAAATGTTATTTGAGTCATTGCAGAAATGTATGGATGCAGTTGTAAAAGCTCATGGGTGATTTACACAATATTAATTCTTTTTTCCACTGCACCATGACTTTATAATCTATACTGTACAATATTTCTGACTTTTGTCTAAGCAAAGTCAAACATTGCTGTTCTAATTAAATCATTAAAAATCAAGGCATGATCATATTTTATGTTGGTAAAATAAGTATATTCTAGAGGCCTTTGCCTTTTATATGTCACTTCTAATACCAAATGATTAACTAGAAGTCAAGTTATTATTTGTTGTTCCTAAAACTTGGATAGGCGACAAGACTTTTGTCACGTGTAAAAAATGCTATTTATAATGCACTTAGTTAAAATGTAAGCTAAATTTAAGTATAATACTGCAGTGGCAACATCTTGAACCTCAATAATAAGATATAAAGTAATAAATTAATAATAATACTTGTATAATTTAATCTATATTATTAGATTTTTAACAATAAAATAATTTTCGCTAGTAGTATAAAACACAAAATATGTTTAAAATAGCCTATGTAAAAAAAAAAAGAGATACCAGAAATATATCATATTCCAATCAGGTTCTTTCCTAAATGAAGATTCGTGTGAGATGCTATGGATGCAGCATAAGAGGACTAATCAAAGCAAACATACTTAATTACAAAGCTAAATGATTAAGGCTCCATCTCTATAATACAGTAATGAGAATCATTACTCTGTGACCACAGCGATTTAATTAACTAAAAGGCTGCCAATTACGCTATAATTCAATACGGGACTATTATTATTGATTATTATGGTTAAATTCCCCTCACTCTGATGTGTGCGGGTCTCTATTCCTTCAGTATGCGACACTGAAAAGGTTTGAGATACTGTAGCAGAACCGGTTACTATGCGGAATTAGCACTAATTTATTGTATTATACAAATGTAACATGGAAGATTTCAATGATAGGATTCAAAAAGAGTACAATTAAACCTATCTAAAGTGTATATCTAAAGCTGTTATCAAACAGCCATATAATTTTATCCATCATCATCAGAAATGCAATGTCAGAAATGTAATTCGGCATCCCATTAATGTAAGCACGGAATGGACGTCTGTCATTAAGAAATCTAATTTCACATCTCCTGTGGGATAAGGCAGTATGTTTGCATTTACTTTATAATCTCTTTTGGGATTAGATGGGACATTAGAGCTCATAAATGAGGGACCTTTGAACAACATATTCTCCTGGATGGTATCATTACCATAAGCAATTACTAGCATTATTCACTTAATGTTCTAATATAAGCCAGAGACAAAACAACAGTCAAGATTAGACTGCCTGCAAAAACAAAACCCTTAGGTCTCTCTTTTTTCCATTTCTTTTCCATTTCTGTGTATTTTTTGAAATACCATCTAGTGTGATTCATTACTCAGTCTGTTCTCCTCTACTGCTTCAAACTGCATAAACTCACAGTTTTACGAGTTTTACCTGCTGAGTCTTAATATTCACAGTGAATGGTTAAAATGGGCCAGCGGGCGAATTTACATGGACTAGTGAGTTTGAACCATTGCTGTCATTTCCTAAATGTTAACTCTTGCATTTTAAGAGTGCAAGTAAAACCACTCATGTACTGAAAAAGGTCAACAGTATCCTAAAAAAGTATTATTTAAAATCACTGAAGCAAACAAAATTTATTGACACTGTCAGACTGGAAGCTTATGTTCTATATTGTGTATTTGTCACACTTTATGTGTGTATGTAGGTTATGGAAGTTTTAAACCAATAAAAAGTTTTAAAAAGCGCAATTGGATTCTCAAACCATCATTAAAACTTCCTAGGTCCACCCTGCTTCGATCTGCTTCATCTGCTTATTTGCAATGCAGTTTCTTGAAAGCATTATAATCTAAGCTGACCTCAGAGATTGTAGCGATTGTAAGCTGACAATGGTTCTAGCATCTACTTTTGAGTTACAATGATTCACAGAAAATCAGCCTTGGTTATTTGAGTAAGTATGGCATTTCTTTAGTCCATTTTACAAGATTTTAAATAAGTCGTTTATGTCTTCAGAATGTGTCTGTGAATTTTCAGGTCAAAATACCCAACAGATCATTAATTATTTCCTGTTGAAAATGTCACTTTTTGGGTCAGATGAAAATGTTTGCGCCTGTGACTTTACATGAAAATGAGCAGAGGTTTGTGCCTTCAGAAGGAGGGTATTCTGCGTTAGATAAAAACAACACCATGACAGACAGCAACTAAAGATCTCATAAATACCACAGTAAGACAGAATCAGGAAATATCCTAATGGTTATTTGATGTAGATGTAGAGGAGATTATTCAGCCTTCCTGCAACGATGAATGAGCCACACACAAAAGTCAACACTGACGACAGTGCGCTGTGTTTTTAGGCCTCATCTGTGGATTTGCGCTTTATATCGTTCACTTGCCATGCTGACACATGAAGAAACATGAAGTAAACAACTGATTTACAGTACCAAGGGGTGATTGTACAGGTGTTTGCACGTGCAATACATGTAAAAGATCATCTTAAGCATACAAAAGCAGAATTTTTGTTTGTTTGTTGTAGTTGTTTTTACTACCAAACCAATATTAATCATGCATATTCTGAACCACAGATCACAGGGCATACCAAACCCTAGTTGAACATTGGAACAATTCGTTTTTTTTTAAAGAGAACCATTGCACCACTAGTACTCACACACACAAACACACAAGCGTATTTAACATTAAATATCATGGTGGGCCTGGGATTTGGATCCTAGTTTAACATCAAACTGTAAAAAATCCAACTTGAAAAAAATTTAAATAACTTCTTTTTTTTTGGTTTGGCAATAATCCGTTAAAATTTCTGTACGACTACATTTAAAGTGAACCTATGATGAAAACCATCTTTTTAAAGCTGTTTGGAAAGAACTATGTATAGGTATAGTGTTTCCACAGTCATATTGGGGTGATATAAACATAAGTCTCTTTTTTTAACTTCCTGATGTTAAAATAGGATCCAAATCTCTCCCATTTTGAGGCCGACCGCAACTTGACGTAGGAGTGTGGTTTCCCACCCCACCCAATTGATTGGCAGCTGCGTATTAACATGTCTCAATAGTGATGCGTACAATCATATCAACAAGACAGGACGTGCGCAAAGCAACCGGGAATAAAAGATCTGTTCAGTTTGCTAGGATCATCAATCATCATCAAATGTGATCAAGAGTGAGTTTTACAAGTTTAAAACAGTGCATGTTTGTAATGAATTACCGCAATTTACTTTGTAACACATTTACATTGGTAAAGTTCTTACTGTGGTATTTCTCACAAACGTTACGTAAGATCTGCTTCCTTCATGTCTGTCTGTTGTCTGAGGCAGCTGAGGGAGGAGATTGAAGCACACTGACAGGCATGTGGAAACGGTCGGCGTGGAGGACTTGCATTAAAGGCACAGTTCACAAAAACTGCTACCTGATGCTCAGAGCTATAAAATAGAAACTTTTGAAAGGTATAATAAATAATCTGATGGGTTTTTGAGCTGAAACTTGACAGACACAAAACACTTATCTTAAATCTGGAAAAAAGGGTAACCTAGGTGCCCTTTAACATGTTTATTTACCCTAGATCTAAATTTTGTTTGTTAAGTTAACAAGATTACTTTTGAGAGTGAAATTTTGCAAATTCACCAAAGAAAAAGCTTTTGCCAACTTGTTATTTAAAGTTAAGCTATTCTCAGACCTCCTCGTTTAAAAGTTGCAGTATTTCTTACTCTAACAACAACAACGGCAAAAATAATAGTAACACCAATAAAAACATTATAGTCATTATTATTAACAACAAAAACAACAGAATATATATTTTTTAATTATTTATTTGTTATATTTGAGGGGTGCGGAGGGGGGAGATCAGAGCTTTAAATGTGAATTTTTATCTCACATTTACCAAAAATAAACGCTCAGCGCATGTGATCTGTTAATTTGTATATATATATATATATATATATATATATATATATATATATATATATATATATATATATATATATATATATATATATATATATATATATGTATATATATATATATGTATATATATATATATATATATATATATATATATATATATATATATATATATATATATATGTATATATATATATATATATATATATATATATATATATATATATATATATATATATATATATAAATGGAATTTTCTTCTAAACAAAATGAAAAGGAACATTCAAATGCCTAAAAAGATCAAAACAACTACCCAAATGATAAATCAAATGTATTTTTTTAAACAGCTTTATCGTTGTTTTTTTAACAGTAAACGTTGTAAAAATGACAGAAAGTATTATGCCCACAAAGCTACAACATACATAATAGGCTGTAAGTGGATGAAAACGTGATTTAATGCAGACATTCTAATAATAGACAAAACACATGTCTAACAAACTTTGTAACACCATTTGAGCTTCATTTATGTAAAATGTTAATAATACTGGATCATATTTGATCTGACAGCATTGTTTTATTATAGAAAAATTATTTTCTGACAGTGGCAATATTTAATATCACAATCATAAATCAAGTTTGTACAGTGAATAGGATTGTCGTATATGATGCCAGTTTGCATTTGCAATTTTAAGTCTCACTGTTGTTTCAAGAAACTCTTAATGAGTGAACCTCAAGATGACAGCCATTCCCTTCCCCCTCTAGACACACTAAAGACCAAACGAGGACAGTTAAGTCCTAACTAAGTCGTTGTGTTGGTTGCACATTGTTGTAAATGATCGGTCAAACACACCATGCATGAATGGTCACTAGAAAATAACACGTAAAGACCCATGTAGAAATCGAGAGCCCCAAACGCCCTTGGGACACAATTTCAATCAATGTCTTCTTGTCCTTCCACCACCAAAGCAAATTAGATTCCACTGATGCATGGGGTGGAAATGTGACCCATAACTAACTGAAGGATCTGGGATACGACTACAGTAGGTACCAAAGCCGCACAATTAGTCAAAATGTGGTTTTTAAGAGATTCATTAATGTCCACTGGAAGCAATGGATGAAGAACAATGGATCATTGTGAGGACATTGAGCTTCGTTATGACACTGAAACAAGACAGTGCACTGAAATTACCTTATCTAACCCTTAAAATAAGTTATAAGTGATGTATCCCACGGCAAAACCAGGACTAAATGTCATCTTGGCCTGCATGTTTCCTCCTGTTTGAAGAATGGAAATACAGGACAAAAGATGATGGTACCCTTCCATTAAAGAAAATAACCAAACAGTGGTCACTGACATAACTCAAAACTGAATAAAGTAATGATTCATTTAAAAATGACTGAAAAAAAACTCATGAAAATCAGATATTGATTTTAAATTGTGGCAAAAAAAAAGCAATAAAAAAGGCAAACTAATGAAATTGGCCTGGACTAAATTAAAGAGTAACAACAGTTTTGTTTATGTATGTGGTTGCCAGGTTTTCTTTCTTTCTTTCTTTCTTTCTTTCTTTCTTTCTTTCTTTCTTTCTTTCTTTCTTTCTTTCTTTCTTTCTTTCTTTCTTTCTTTCTTTCTTTCTTTCTTTCTTTCTTTCTTTCTTTCTTTCTTTCTTTCTTTCTTAGCATGCAAATAACTAAATGGGGTATAAAGTCAAGGGGAAAAAATACTGCAAGAAACCACTTGAAAATTCTCTGGATTTCTGATTTATGGTTATGTAGTTGAGGTGTTGTCATTTAAAAATTTATTTTTATATAATATATGTAGGGGTATGAAAATGTATTGTAAATGCAGTTAACAGAATACACCATTCACATGGCATTTACTTTTCACATATAAATGCACATCTGACAGTAAATAATTGATTTCTAGTTACAATAAATTCTAAAAAGTTAACACCATAGTTATATAGTGACAAGCTTGAATTAACAGACTTACTAATATGTTTATTAAGGAGTAATTTTTTCTGAACGTTTACTTTAGAACTAATCATGTTAAATAATAAATAACAATATTAATATTTATTATTATTATTGGTATTATTATTTATTATTGATATGTATTATTCAAAATATTAAATAATTATTAAATAACAGAAGCAAAAAAAATGTATTGAATAACGAAACAATTAAATAATGGCGATAATGTCCATGCAAATAGAGCTCTGCTTTTTCTTTTTGTCATTTATCCGAATGTAAATTTACCACAGTTAACACTATTATTTTTAAAGCAAAGTTGTGGTAACGATAAGCCAATAACAGGTAAAACTATACTTCTATCTACACTATATAAGGAGTTCAGATGCAAAAACCTTTAAGTGCCATCTGAAATTTTATTCTAAAATGAGCATTTTTCTCAGCCTCCAATACTTTTGTGCAGTTATTGCACTTTAAAGGCAATGCAAACAACCTATTTTTGCCAAAAAAGTGGATTTACTGAACACTCACACAGAATCTTGCGAAAAATGCTCATCTTAGAAGAAAAGTTTAAGTGGCATCTAGAGGTTTTTGTATCTGAACTCTTCATATTATATATTCAGACTGATTCAGAAATAAATGACAAATAGTTGTTCAAATAAACAGCAATTTACCAGACAAAGTCCTTTTAGGTTTAAATATTTGTAAAAAATGTTTCGATGCCCTTTTGTAGTTAGTGCATTAATACAATGTGCACATTACAATACAACCTTCACTGTTTATTGCCTTTATAACCTACTTTATTAAATATTTCATTTAAGATTTGGTCCAGAAGTCTGTTTACTTTCTTAAACATACCCACAATCTTCATAGAGCAAAAGAAAACTAAGAGTGCACATCATATCTGTTTTTTCAATCATGCTGAAAGTAGTGACGGCGATGGAGAAACTGACAGGATTTATATGCACTCCTCATAACACAAGCTAAACTAAATCTCTAAAGCAATAAACTCTGAAATAAAACAGTGTAATCTACCAAATGAGATGTATCGGCCTGCGATGAGAATTGTGCTGATGCAGGAGCGCTAGTTTGAACTTGATGTTTGATCTCCTGTGGTCTGATCCTCAGGAAGCACCTCTTGGCTGAGGGTTCCAGAGGTCAGAAGCCACGGACCTCCAACAGATAAAGTAACAGGGTCAGAGCTGTGTATCCACAAATCAATGCCCCGCACACAATACATGACATAGGGTCTGGACTTATTTTATGCAAACAACTAGCCTGATGGAAAGCTATGGACAGCTGTGGGACTTTAGAGGTCAGAGGATATATCTGATTATCAATGACACATACTCTCCTTCATTAAAGAAACTCATCACCTTATTAGTCGTCTGTTAATTAAAACGATTTTTACACAGTAGCAGCTTGTGTTGTGGAAAATGAAAAGTGAATATCTACCAGAAGCGTACATTGATACTTATATAAAAAAAACATGACAGGGCCTGACTTAAGCTTGTCGTCCTCAAAAAAAGTCATACAAAGACAAGCATCAAATCATACAATTCAATAATAGACCGCTTCCTTGATCACTGTCCTCTTCAATTATGTCACTTTCGAGTCATAGGCTTAAACATGTATTGCACGCATTGCACAGTAAATTTAATGCAAATGTGACAGGACCGACAGAAACGTGGGGACATTTGTAAATGTATTAGTAATATATATTTGTAGTATTTATTTGTAGAAATTCTTTATAATTTTATGCTTTTAATCAATTGAAACTTAAACTTGCTATTTCTAAGGTTTTTTTTCTGAATAAAAGTTTTTAACTTAACAAAAGTATTAAAGCTGTAGGTTCAATTGAGCTAAGGGACAAGGACAATAACAGGGTTTGTACTAGGGATGTCCAGATCCGATCACGTGATGGGAAATCGGGCCCAATCACAGACTCAATCAGAATCTGACGTTTTCTACCGATCAGGACTCGAATATTTGTGTATATATATATATATATATATATATATATATATATATATATATATATATATATATATATATATATATATATATATATATATACAAACAAACAAATATTCGAGTCCTGATCGGTAGAAAACGTCAGATTCTGATTGAGTCTGTGATCGGGCCCGATTTATTTTATTTATTTATTTATTTTTAACACATCTATATTAATGTGGCGGCAGAGAGTTAGACGTCTTTCTTGAACAGAACACAGAAAAAAACACAGAAACTGCAAGGTGTGTGGCATGACATCATTTTGTTGCACAGACACTAATGGTTAAATGCCGGCAAAGTAGAACACGGAAGCAGCTTGAAGCGGAGAGCGCAAGTATGTCTGCGGTCTAGAGATATTATAAAGTTGACCAAAACAACATTGCCATACAGTAGCAAACTGTGAGATATGTCAAATTGAGATTGCCTGCCGGGTATTTTAAGTTGAGGAGCTATTTTTTATTTGATTTTTTTTTTTATATTTACTGTTTTTATATTCACAAATACAAAAGTGGAGAATTTAAGTTATTTATGACTTGATTGTTTAAGCTACCTCACAGAAGTGTTCTGTTTGTTAACAGAGTTGACGAATGTTAAAATAAGGTGAAATAAGGTAAATAAATATAAAATAACGAGAAAATAATTCGGTATCGGCAGATACGCAAAATCAAATGACTCAGACTTGAGGGCAAAAAAATAAATAAATAAATAAAAATGTTTGGGACATCCTTAGTTTGTACATTTGTAAAGTGCTTTTAATAAAGAAAAAAAATCGGTGAATGACATATTCCTTTACTGAACAACTTACAGAAATCAACCATCAGTCCATTTTAGATATTTTTGGGGGGAAATATTTTCGTCACTCTACTTATGTTTTTATTTCAGAGACAGATAATGTTTGTTTCTGGTAGAATGTCCCGTTTAAAAAAAAATAATAATAATTGTACTGCATATATTGAATAACTAGTACAGTAGAATTATGATACGTTAAGTGTTTATAATGAAGTGTATAAATAATAACATATAAATAAAAGGGATAAACAAAAAGTGGTTTTAAAATGTATGCCTCAAAATGTTTTTAAAACTGTTAAAACTGTAAAAAATGTTATATTGTTTAAGACATTATTTTGCTTTATTACTTAAAATCCAAAATATTTTAATAAAACCACAAGAAATAGCAGAATAAAATTACTTAAATGAGAGAAAAACCTTTTTGTGAAAACTATTTTTAAAAGGCTCCACTTACCTTACTGTACCTAAAGTCATTTACTGTCATGCATATTTAATGCAGCATCTATTGCCGAAAATGCTTAGATGATAACATTTACAGTTCAATTGATTAATCAAATAATACTTACTATCTTTCATGTTGTCTACCACATATTTCATAGCTACTATATTTCATGCGACACAAATAAATAAAGAAATAAAAGTCAAGCAGGAAAACATGAGCTCTTATCAAAAACAAACAAGAGGTCTTGCTCTTTACACTATACCGATGATGCGTTCAAGGACAAACAACTGTGAAATACTGCAAAACACTGCAGTTTAAATGTCAAACCGTCAAAGCAAGTGTGCCGACAGCAGACAGACACACGCGATTATTACATGCGTCCCCCGTCATGGACAAAACCCATTGCTTTTATCATCATCCATTTTCATAGGATGGCTTGTCATAAAAGAGATGAGATCCATTTTGCAGGAGGCTCTGCCAACCATCCTGTGTCTTTAATGAGGGGTTTTAAGCCTCATCTGTTATCAGAGCTGTGTACTCTATTATTTTACTGGCAGTATTTTCCTTTCGGAAGACAAACACATTGTGTTTGCCCAGAGCGAAGCACACCTGCTGCACACCTGCCCTCTGACCAGCTCTCGGCTCCAGGCTTTTGTTTTTCCTCACGGCAAAGAATCAAGGTGCTTCCGCATCATCTCCAACAAAGGTTAAAACAAGAGCCGTTCAGCAGGAACAAATCTAATCGTATTGTTCTTTACCACCTGGCTCACAACATTATATTCATGCACACATAAAAAAAAGGTCAGTTCTAAAAGTTTGTTTTGAGAATGGTCAATTCAAATGTAAATTTACATTGAAAAATTCAACAGTCATTGTGGATAGAACAATTAATATATGTAAATATATAATATATGTAAATATAAAGCCACAACTATTTTCAAAATGTTTAAAAAGTCATTAAAAAAAGTATATTATAATATTAATAATTTCACAGAATCATGCGCGTATCTTATCAAATATGTGTTTGTTTCTGTTTCTATTTGCATATTCTCAGTGCGGGTCACATGTTATCTGGATTACTTAATCAGATAATCAAATTAAGCACATGTAATTTGATATTACATTTTAAAATGCTTATAACCTAACTTCATGCTCTTTATTTTTATTATTCACAATTAATTGATTTTCCCAGATTCTATGTTTCATTTGAGTAATCTACATGTACTACATATTTTTGTAGATTCTTTTATAGCACACCATTAGGTACCACCTTATTTTGATGGTCCATTTCAGCATTAGTAGACTGTCTGCTTAATATCTGTCAATACAGATGTTCAAGACATTTAACACCAACCCTAATCCTAACCTCAACTCCAACCAAAGTCTTAGTCTTATCTAATGAGAATTGGTTGGTATGTAGATGCAGTGTAACTGAACTTTAACAAATCATTAAAATAAAGTGTGACCCGCCATTAATTTAAACTCATTATTTACTCTCGAGTTCCAAAAATGTTGGAAGCCTGTAACCATTGACTTCTATTTGTTTTTCTACTATGGAAGTCAATGGTTACAGGTTTTCAGCTTTCTTCAAAATGATTAAAAAGTAATGAAAAAATTTTATTACATTATTAACAATTTCACAGAATCATTATCATACCAAACATTTGCTAGATTCTGCATTTACTTGCATATTCTCAGTGCAGGTTACATGTAATCTAGATTACTTCATCAGATAATCAAAAATTAAGTACATGTAATTTCAATATATAGCATTTAAACTGTTTATAATCTAATTAAATAATCTTTTATAGAATATGTTTACAAATTATTCACGCAATGTCATTTATTCATAATTCATTGATTTTAAGAGATTCTATTTTTCTCTAATACAATTTCCTTTATAAAAAAGAATTCTACTGTATATGTGTAGATTATCAAAGCATTATTTAGCTTTGAAAATTGACATGAGCATGGAAAATCAGTTTTGTGAACCCAAGCTTTTGAGTTTGGAAACCAATTTTTAAAAGAAGTAAACAAGTTGAAAGTAATCAAAAAGTATTCCCAGTAATCAGATTACATTATTTAAATAAGAAATTTAGACTAGATTACTGGCTACAATTTTCATGATGCAATTTGCAATCAGTACCATAAAGTTCTTAAGTAATCTACACATATCTACATATTTTTGTAGCTTATTTTATAGCTCACCATTCATTTAAACTTACTATGTAGTTACCCTCAAGTTGTCCCAAAGCTGCAAGAGTTTTTTTCTTGTTGAACACAAAAGATGTTTTTTTTTTAAATGTTGGAAACCTGTAACCATTGACTTCTATTTGTTTTTTCTACTATGGAAGTCAATGGTTACAGGTTTTCAGCTTTCTACAAAATGATTAAAAAGTAATAAAAAAAAATAAATTACATTATTAAAAATTTCACAGAATCATTATCATATCAAATATCTGCTAGATTCTGCATAAACTTGCATAGTCTCAGTGCAGGTTACATGTCATCATGATCACCTTATCAGATAACAAAGATTAAGTACATGTACACCCACAAGTTGTTCCAAACCTTCATGAGTTTCTTTTTGTTGAACACAAAAGAAGATATTTTGAAAAATGTTGGAAACCTGTCACCATTGACTTGCACAGTATTTGTTTTTCCTACTGTGGAAGTCATGGTAACAGGTTTTCATCTTTCTTTAAAATATTTTGTTTTGTTTTCATTAGAAGAAGGGCAATTATAAAGCTTTGGAAGTGAGTAGATTAAAAATGTTGGATTAACTATCATTTTAATATGCATTGAAAACCTCACTCAATCATGACAAACAATGCAGTAAATACATTTATCTAGTAATTTTGATCTACTGTAATGCACCTTGCAAGGCGAAATGATTAAATTTAAGTTGCTTAGGAAAAAAACTGCAGCGTATCTGACAGCGTATCTGTCCACATGACCATTAAAATGCAATTTTCCATTATTATTAGACTGCAAGTTTAAATTAACATCTGAAAGCATCTTTGGTTGTTCTCTTACTTTTTGACTCATAAGTAATATTCATTCAGTTAACATCATCCTTGCCATCCACTAACAAAGACAAATGCAACACTTTTGCATTCACACACTGCCAAATGTCTTCCGAATGACCGGAATAGCTGTGAAACCTCTGCTATGCTCCACTTTTGTCTGTATTCAAGCTGTCACGATGCAACCATTCCTTTTTAATGCAACTGACCACACACTGAGATTTAGGATCTATTCAGGAACGGGTTCAACTCTAGTTATCTGCAGTTATTTTGAGAGATGTGTGTTAGTACAGTTGGGCACAGGGGTTTTAAGTGGGATTATAATATATTGATGCATGGACACAAGCGTGTTGCTAGCATGGACCATGTGGTACATTAGGATTGTACATATTTTGTCTTTGACACTATGAAACTGTCTGGTCAATTTCTTTAGAAGCGCTCAGTTGTCTGTGTTTAGGGACCGAATGCAGACCCCATGGATATACAGATGAACTCTTTGTTGTCTGCTGAGCAGAGTTACATTTAAAACATGATGCAAAATGAAACACAACTTAAAATTATTATAACTAAATATAAAATGGTAAAAATTATTTGCCTTTATTACACTGAAAAGTAGGGTTTAGGTTCACTTTGAAACCATTTTTGCTTAAACATGGCAAATAACACCCCAAGTACACTTAAACATAATTGTTTACATAATTAAATTAAATCCATAGTTTCCAGAAAGCAAATTTAACTTGTTATTGAACCATTGCTAAAGTATTATCAATAACTTTTTTATAATTAAACAGAATAAAAGTTTGTCCATCACTTAAAAATGTCTTTGAGAAAGAAAACCAGTAAACAAAACATTTGCAAAATGTTCTTAATTTACTGCGTTTCGGTATTTATAGATTAATAAAATTCATATAAACTGAAACCTCAAATACGAATATATATTTAATGACTTATAAAATTATCCAAAGCAAAAACAAGTAGAAAAACTTATGCTATGAATTCTTATATTCATTGTTTGGACCATGGCTTTGTCTTAAAACATATTGCGAGCTTCCCATCTACACCCTCGAACAGGTTATTTTTCTGAACATTGGGTTCATTAAAGGACCCTCCAGTTATATATAAAAAAACAATTTATCCTTTGAATATTATGAAAGTTGGCGGTTCATTCCGCCGTGGCGACCCCAGATTAATAAAGGGACTAAGCCGACAAGAAAATGAATGAATGAAGATTATGAATGTATATTTGCGGGTTTCTTGAATGTTGTATAAAAATTAAGACAACAGAAATGAGAAACCATTTCATCTGAGAAGCAACATGCAGTCTATGTAGGCTGCTTTCCATGGTTTTGACACACAACCCCGTGTTGTCACTGGTTACTTAAGGATGTTCACTAAAGGCGACAATTCAGTTTAAGTTAAAATACGACAAGTGTGACAGTCTCTAGACAGCCATTCACCAGCTCTGCCTCTCAACATAGTTGTTTATCCCACACAGTGATGGCTAAAGAGCGGACAGTTCGCGCGAGGGCATCAGGCTGTTATGGAATATAAACCCTTACCTTCAGACAGGAGAAGCAGGAGCACTCCCCACACGATTCCCCGCGTACTTCCCATAATTGTCAATCATAAGTGTAATGTCACAACGAACAGGTAAAAGTATTTTGATTCCTGACAACAGAACTTTGCCTTGTTTTGATTCGAGCGAAAGGAGCCACGAAAGTCCTCAACGTGAGTGTCCCATTGACGGGCGACTGCGGCGCGAGCTGCTGGACCGTCCGCGCGCGCGCGCTCACTCTCTCTTACACACACAGGGAGAGAGAGAGAGAGAGAGAGAGAGAGAGAGAGAGAGTGAGAGAGAGAGAGAGAGAGAGAGAGAGAGAGAGAGAGAGAGAGAGAGAGAGAGAGAGAGAGAGCACAGCAGGGGGAGGTTCACATCTCATCCAGCCAATTTCCTCAGATGTGTGTTTATGTCCTGAATCACATCAGCGGGTCTCCAATGAGCCCAAGACTTCTTCCTGAATTAAAACGAAATTTTGAGGACATGCAAATAATATGCTCGTTAAAGGTGTCTCCAGTGTGACTTCTGGTTTCCCCTTACCTGTCATATTATTAAGAATTAATAGTTTTAGATATACCGATTCCTTTGCAGTGTAAAAGAGCAACACTGTTTAACTTTATAGTATCATTAATCTGTAGCCTTTACAATAATCAGTAACTGCATTAATGCCTACACTTCAGCTTGCTGTCACATAGGGAAATTGACAATTGGATTATCTAAGTAAATTCTTCAAAAAGTTAATATATGCCTATACATGCCTATAAAACTATAATTGCATTCTATTAATTATAAGGTAATTAACACAATATAACATTTCGATTTTTAAAAAAAAGGAAATGTCTTAATGTTCAACAACAACAACAACAACAACAACAACAACAACAAAAAAGTGTTTAATTCTGACATCTTATACAGCAGCATGAGAGCATGATGATTTGGGGTCATGTTTTCACACAAGATCAATATATGTTACATGAACTATGTATTTTTTCCTCGTCAATAACAGTGAAAATGAGCTCTGAAGCCAAGTCTTCACATGTCAATATAGTAAATGATGCGTAACTAGCCGCTCTCTTCTTCAAAAATGCTCATTCACATATAATAATTAAACAGACTCTTGTATCAAAGTACATAAAAATGAAAAGGACTTAATAAAAAGTGAAAACAGGGTGCAGTTAAAGGGATAGTTCACCTAAAAATGAAATTTCTGTCGTCATTTACTCATCCTCCACTTGTTCCAAATGTGTACAAGTTACTTTCCTATTTAAAACACAAAACAAGATATTCTGAAGAATTAAAAAAAAAAAAAGATGGCAATAGCTGTTTTCCCCCAACATTCTTTAGAATATATTCATCAACAACTATAACAAAATTGTATTGATTTTATTCTTCATGTACAAGCAGATGCCACCATTTAAATCGTTTTAGCTCAAGACTTCCAGTCTTATTTACTTCCATTCAATTTTAGACATTATAAATAGCTTGCTATGCTGCTTAATGTTGCAAACTAATATTATATTATTATACTTTTTATGTATAGTCATGAACACACTTGTTTGTTGAGCAAGTACTCTGACCGCTTTCTGCCATTCATAGTAATTTCTCCCACAGGAACTGAATCGGGAAGTTCTTTAACAATCGGAAAAATGAGCGTACTACAGCATTTCAGAATTTAGTCAATAAAAGTTTAGAACCATTTGAGTTATGAATAAATGCTCATGGGGAAGCAAGAAACGTCCCCAGAACAAAAATATACTGGTATCACTATACTTGCGGTGACATCCCAACAACGTAAGGAAAACGAGGTACACACACACACTAAAACTGAATAAATACATTAACTAACGAGTAACTTTTAATGAATTAAGTCAACAGGAATAGAAAACAAAACCAGTTCAAACTTAGAGTCCAAGAAAGACAGCAAACCCAAATAATTATTAGGACTGCTGTGTGCTGGCGATGCGGTAGCGCAGTAGGTAGCGCTGTCACCTCGCAGCAAGAAGGTTGCTGGTTCGAGTCTCGGCTGGGTCAGTTGGCGTTTCTGTGTGGAGTTTGCATGTTCTCCCCGCGCTCGCGTAGGTTTCCTTCGGGTGCTCTGCTTTCCTCCACAGTCCAAAGACATATGGTACAGGTGAATTGGGTGGGCTAAATTGTCCAGAGTGTATGTGTAAATGAGTGTGTATGGATGTTTCCCAGAGATGGGTTGCAGCTGTAAGGGCATCTGCTGCGTAAAACATGTGCTGGATAAGTTGGTGGTTCATTCCGCTGTGGCGACCCCGGATTAATATAGTGACTAAGCCAAAAAGAAAGTGAATGAATGAATGGCTGTGTGCTTGTCAGTGCCTCTCTTTGTTTTTTCTATGAACATTTTTATAATATAATAATTTATTTCTATAATATCATATATATATATATATATATATATATATATATATATATATATATATATATATATATATATATATATATATATTATGAATGTAAAATGAATCAATAAAGAGCTTTAATAAATAGTAAAAAATTATGAGGAAATTTTTATTTTTTTTTTTGTATATGAATTAATTAAAGTGTCTCTCGAATATTGTCAAGGATTCAGGTTTGGATGAGGGTTACAAAGATCATTTCACCAGCCAGGAACAGTTAAGGACAAGACTCTTGAAAGTGATTTTGTGCTTCTCTGTGATGAAGAAATAAGATTTGTCAAACTAATTCACAATAAAATAAACAGAAGAAGTAAATGAACTCTCCTTGCATGAACGTTCTATTTGTTCCCCAAAAACAGTTTAATATGAATCAGGTGCACAAGCACAATGCTCAACAAACACAGCCACATGGCATTCTAAGTACAAACCACATCAAAGTCTATTGTTCCTTTCATATTAAGAAATGATCAGAACAGCAGTATTGCAGGGTTGCTGTGAGCTGAAGACAGTGTGAGGCCGGTTGTCTGTTTATGGCTGCTCTTGGACGCCTCAGCACTCTGTGAGGAGGGGTAAGCATGATGCATTACTCTGCCTTTAGGGCAACCCAGCAGTGCATCACAGGGCAATCACTCCAATCAACGTCTGCCCTGATGGATGCCAAATGAAACTATAGTGGAGGCATACATAAGAGAAACAGGGCACCCAATAACAAAATAACTTTTTAATTATTATAATTGATTTTACATTCATAAAAAATATGGGATATAACAGAAATAAACTATTAAATTATAAAAATGTTAAAAGAAAAAAAAGGTGAGGCATTGGCAATCACACAGCCAGTCTTAATATATTTTTTGCTGTCAGGTTTGCTGTCTTTCTTGGACTTTAAGTTTGTAGCACCAGTTTTGTATTCTATTCCTGATGACTTTATTCAATCAAATTTAGTCTATAGTTAATTGATTTAATCAGTTTTAGTGTGTGTGCACCTTGTTTTGCTTACTTGTTGGGATGTCCCCACAAGTATAGATATATCAGTACTTTTTTGTTCTTGCTTCCCCATGAGGAAAAATTACTCCTAAATCAGACAGAATGAAATATTTGGTGGAGATGCTCCGATCAGGATTTTTGCAGCCGATACAGAGTACCAATTCTTTGTCATGGTGATCGGCCAAAACAGAGTACCAATTTTGATGTTTTAAACTTTATAATACTTTTAAGAGTTCACACTTAGCTGATGATTGGTAATAACCCTTGTTTGGCCTGCTTTCCCAGGAGAGAGCCCTGAGCTCAAAGGATCATTGAGGCTGGGGCTCCCTCTCATTTGCAGGGCGAGATGGGAGTTTGAGCTCAGGTAAATCTTAAGTACCTTGAATCGTGAATCATACGTTAGCTGATACGGGAGCAGTCGTGACAATCATTAACACATGATCCTCTCGAAATTAGTTTATAAATAAACTTCACTAAGCAGAGATCTCTCCTTACCAAAAAGAATAAATTAAGGATTCTTAAACACATCTCTTATAACCATTTAGGTGTGAAAATGTTAAAAAACAAACAATAAGAAAAATGACTAACAATGCAACTTGGAAACAACATGTCTCAATTAAAAAAAAAAAAAGTTTGGAGCGCATATTTATTGAATAAGAAGTTAAAATGCAAACTTATGAATCCATGACATCTTTACTAAAAGGAAATAAGTCTATAAATTACTGTTTATTAAAATAAGTCAATTACAAAAAGTTATACTATAAAATATTCATCTTAATTTTTTTTTTAACTGTATCTAATATTTTAAGCCAGGTTTTAATAAACTTGCAATATTATCAAAAACATAGAACTTTAAATTATAAAAAGGCTTAAATACATGCAAGATCAATCAAATAGTTTGTGCATCTCCAACAAACACAAACACTTGCAATCGTTTCATTAATGTGATTATCGACCGATACTGATCTCCGACCGATCAATCGAAGCATCCTTAATATTTAGAAAAGGTAAAAAAAAGGCAGATTGCTTCCTCTGAGGGTATGGGATTTAGGGGTAGGATTTATGCCGATAGTAGCTGTCTCATTTTAGAGACGAGTCCTTCGAAGTCCACACAGGCTGAACCGAGCGTTTTGAAATGAGACGATTTAGCATACAGAGGACAGATTCATCACCTAGCAACCGTAACAGCTGCTGTTAATAAGCGGTAATAAAATTTGTAATGACTTTTTTTTTCAAAGTGATTTTAAAACTTATTTTAAGGGATCTGAAGGCAAAACAAGGTTTACAGAAGCTGAAAATATATTTCTTTTGATCCATACATGTACACACAAACATGTAAACTGTCTATAAAATCACTCTTTCGTAAGACATGTCATAGTCTTTTTGTTTTTTAACATGTGTTTACATATCTATTTAAATTAAAACCTAATCCATGCATTTAAACTGGAGTTTTCTTTTAAAAACGTCCTGCCGTTATCAGTACGCAATAAATCTTGGGACGTTTGAGGCCGTGAAGTATCCACCGGCTGTCCTTCATTAACTGGGAAACAAAGGATGCATTTGGAGGATGCGTTTGAAGGAGCCTTCAGATTTTTTTAAAAATGAGACAGCCTTTGTCGCACCTCGATTACGCAGCACACTTCAAATGCATGCTTCAGAGGATGCAGCCTCTGAAATGAGACACAGCTATTGTGTGATTTAGACGTTTAGAAATGAATCTAAAGAGACAGTTGTTGTTTAATTTCAATTGGGGAGTAGTTTAGGAGAAATTAATGTTTCCTCATTCAAACAGAAATCAAACACAAAAACGTTTTAAAGATGGCCGCCTGGAGAAATGATTTGCGTTAAAAGGGATTTTGACTCAAACTGTTTAGAATTTTAAATACAAACAATTATGGGTTAACCTAATTGAAATATACAACACTTACCATCCTGCAGGCACACAACGTCATAAGACGTTAATATCAGGTTAGATTTAGGTTGAGACATCAGGTGACCAAAAATAAATATCTAGCCAGCGTCTAAGGTCAGCGTTTTTTTGGCATCCAATAACGACATCAAATCACTTTGATATTTGCTTAATTTTAGGTTCTGGTCGAAAGTGACCAAAATCCAACGTCAATTCAACATATTAATCCAACGTCATATTGACGTCAAATACTGACATTTATTAGTCAGGTATGGCTACCAAAATCCAACATCTGATAGACGTCATGGTGGTAATGTCCACAAAACATCAAGCTGTAACATTATTAGACTTTGACATTTGATTGATTTTAGATTGGACAATGGACATTGACGTCAACCCAATTTTCATTTCCAAACAACATACAACATCCCCATGACAATGGGGTACAATGTCAATCTGACATCATGTTGACGTCCTGTGCCTACTGGGCATAGTAAAGTATGCACAATTAATTAATTTTTAAAAACTCTTTCATTGAGTTTTGTCATCTGAATGAAGACATTTTGTCAGCCTAACAATCGCTACGTTGATAAACTATTGTCTACTGAACATTGTACTTCTCTTCCTCAAAGCCGTTTTCATTTCCTGTCCAAAATTAAATATGCCTTATATGACCGAGGGCCATAAAATACAAAGATGGCTCCACCTTTGTAGTTGATCGTGAGCTGCTTGTTATGCCGTATAAACATTTCACTTACTCTGCATATTAACCACAGGATGGTTTTGTTTCATAGCAGTTCATGTAGGCTCATAACCATATACACGATGCAGATTAACACAAGCTCGGGTTACTCCAAACCAGACACACAGTGGTATTTTCAGGCATACGGTCAATGTGAATCAATATAGATAAAGAAATGCATAGGCAGATTCATGACATACACCACCGCATGAGTTCCTTTTTAATGCGGTTGCTTGACAAGATCATTTTCAGATGAAAGCTTGTTGTTTAGTAGACAAGATCACCATTTTTTAACATCAGATTCTGCTCAAAAGATTCTAATAGGTAAACAACAGGAAAGCATTGTTTACATCAAAGCTGCTCTCTGCGGTATAACATTGCATCTATAGGGCTTGCATTAAATAATAATGATGATAAGCACATGATTAATAAAATATTGATTCAAAAAGTGCTTACTGCAGTGGATAAAGCTTCAGCTCTTAACTGAAGTCCATATATTCCCACAGGGACCTGGAGTATAGAGCAACGCTAGTCATTAGTCCATTCCAAAAATCAGTTGACCAGTTTGCTTCACTCATAGGCTCTACTTAGTTCAAATGGGTAACACGATCCTCCAAATGAAAAGCTTTCTCATTAACTAACAGAGAGAAAGGGTTCAATTGAATTCCATGCAGAGTGAACAGGTTCGCATGCTTCAGAAGATCAGAAATGTGCTGCAAATACACAGCTCTGAAGATACAAAAAACTTTTAAACTGTGCATTGTTTTCAACGAATAGAGGATAAACACATCTGCTATGTTGACAATACACTTAAGCCTGTTTGTTCACACTGTTTGAGATCAGCAAAAAGCCCTTTCTGAGAAACCGCTGAGATTAAATCTTCACATCATGATAGATTCCCATCTTCTGAGCACTTACAGACAGATTTGCTGATGCTTTTAGACACTTCTAACCTCTGCTGTGGAAGTACTAAAGTCAGGCGATGGCTAATTTCTGACTGAATTTATTGGTAGGTCTAAAAATAATATCAACACATAATATTAATATCATACTCTGAAATGTTGGCATTGAAAATGAGAGCTGTTTGTCTAATTAAACTATATTTTGCCGCAAATATTGAGTGATTTGAATTTAAAAAGAAAACATGATTACCCTGATCATGACTGCACTTACAGTACTTCTTAAGTGTGTTTTCCTTCAGCTTAGTTCCTGATTTACCACAGCAGAATGAACCGCCAACTATTCCAGCATATGTTTCATGCAGTGATTGTCTATCCTGTTGCAACCCAGTATTGGGGAACACCCATACACTCTCACATTCACACACCCATACACTACAGCCAATTTTGTTTACCCAATTCACCTATAGTGCATATCTTTTGACTGTTGGGGAAACCAGACCACCTGGAGGAAACCCACGTGAACTCCACACAGAAATGCCAACTGGCCCAGTTTACTGTTGATTTGAATTGAACTTAAATTGGCTTAATATAGTAAATAATAAAGTATTCTAATAAAAGATCATAGTGCAAAAATGTGTACATCCTTAAGAATATGTTAGAATAGAATAAAATACAATACAGTACAATTAAATTAAACAAATAAAAATAAAATTAAATAGAATAAAATCCAATGGAATAGCAAATAAAATATAATCAAATAATATAGAATGGAATCAAATAGATGCGAATAAAATAAAATAAAACAGGACAAATCAAGTAGAGGCCTTATAAAATATTAGATTTAGCTTAATTTGTTGTAGGTTGTAGTTATTTTGCAACAACTAATTTGAATTTAAATGAATAACTTTTCATATCCAAAGACATAAGGTAATTAGACTTTTATGTTAACAATTTAATAAATCTATTTTGTAATATTTCAGCAATATATATTGTCCATGATTATGCAAAAACTAGAGGAAACGTTCACTCTGTAATAAATATCATTTTCTCCTTATTCACTTTTGTAATTCACAGTTTTGTCAATCCATTCACAAGGTCAGGTGTAATAAAAATCTAAAAAGATCTAAAATATTTTGAGTTTGTCCAGGAGCAGAAAATGCTTTTGGTCACAGCGACAAAAGGCCAGCTATTGTCCACCTGTTTACCGAAAACAGTCACAGACTAAAAAAAAAACAGACTAAAACTCATTTAGTCGTTCTAAAACCCTTTAGCCAAAGTCTGTCATCAAAGTGGTTCGGCATTATTATCTCCCAGGACTCTTGCACCCTGTGATCTTGCCCCCACAAAAGCCAGCGCATGTTCATTGCAATTTGTCTTCATCTTCTGAGATGCAAATAGCACTCTTCTTATTATATAAGAAAAAAGTCCTATCGCAGTAAATTCTTCTTTGATATTTGACGCCAGTTTATCAGGAAGTGACTATTACGTTTTCTATGACTCATTGGAAACACGCGATTCGTGAACTGAAAAGGTGAAAAAGTACACATTCGCAAAAGGTTTTATGCGATATTTAAGTTTTGCGCAAAAATCTAAATCGTGTCTTTGGATGTAAACATAGCTAATGCTGTTTTCTTCCAGCATTCTTCAATATATCCTCCTTTGTGTTCAACAGAAGGAGATTTTTTGGAGGATTAGTAAATGATGACGGAATTTTCATTTTTTGGGGTGAACTATACATTTAAACTCAAGGTGTAAATCGCTTGTCTTCTTTAATTTTTTTGTAAAAATGACCATTGGATCTTATAAAAAAAAATCGCAGTGACTTATTTGACCTCATGAACATGACTCAACAGGAAAAAACGTGTTTTTCTTTTGGGCAGTTTCCGTATGTGCATAAGATCCTCTGGTGTAATTTTCCTGATTTCGCATTAGTGTGAGCATGAAAAGTGCTGGCTCCAGAAACGCTCCTCATGAGCCGTCCAGCTTGACCCCTATTAAAGGGCTGTCAGTTGAAGAGCAGATGGTACCCACTCTCTCTGTCTCAAAGCGCTGAGGGGGGGTTTGACCATAGCAACCCATATATAACGACTACCCCTCGACTGGTAGCATCGCTTGTTCTAATTTGTTAAGTACCACTTCAGCGAATTTGATTTAATCACTACGTTCAAGTCTTAACACAACTGACATCAAATAAAACACTGCAGGTGTCCACAGAAGACAGTAAATCTCATCCCTTCTCATGTCTATTAACTAATTGAACACAGGATTACACCAAACTCAGGTTTACAAACAGGAAGAGACTGATGAGTTCAAAAAATAAATGTAACCTTGGAACCAATTCTTTTTAAATATGCATATAGTCTATAGGGTGTTTTTTGGAATATCTTAAACTGAACAGCTACAATGTTTTTTTCTTTCTCTTATTTATTACTTTTTTGGCGTCTGTACTCAGGCTGCTAGCCCAGAGAAAACCCTGTTTTGGTCTGTTTAGGCCCCGGAAGTGACTGTGGAAACACTCACTTTAGGTGCGACAGTGGAAACACGACTAATGGCATCACTGCAAAATCAGTTTTAGAACTTTTATTTTATAGAGTGTTTTATAAATAATTTAAATGAATAACTATCACTTAACGTAATCAAATGCTTTCACGAGACAAAACTTGCAGCATCAGATTTTGAGGAAGAATTTTTTGCGGTAGAGTAGATACGAGATGAAGACCCAAAGTCCAGTTGCCCACAGGTTCTGGAAAAGCGGCTCCCAGTGACTGTCCTGAAAACGCATCTCCCAACTGAAGGGGAAGTACGAGCCCAGCAGAGAGTGACCAACATACACAAATATAGAGTTCATTCCTGTAAACGAACACAGGCACTGTAAAAATCTATCGCAATTTTAACAATAAAAAACTGTACAATTCAGTTAATTGGTTAATGGTAGTTCCCTGTTTTTTTTACTCCCCCTTTTTTTTTAAGGAATAATAATATGCCTAGGCTACTATAATAAAGAAAATCCCCTTTAAATGTAAAACTAATTAATTGCTAAATACTCTAGACACATGAAAGTGTAAAGCCTGCAGCCCACAACAAAGGTGGAAAGTTAATGCGTGTCATATTCAACAAACCGTTTACTACAAATTGTATATAATTTTGCTTACATGAATATTTGAATATTAATCAGATGATGTCTTTATGCTAATGTGTCGTCAGCCAATCGTTACATAGCTGATCATGATTTAGAGGACAATAGATCTGTCCTTCACAACACACAAAGCGATCGCAGATCAGTTTACCCAGACATTTTAATCTGATTAACAAACTTGATGGAAGAACCAAATTAGCCAGAGATCAGTTATAAAGATTGAAAGATTAAGTAACTGTTAAATCATCTTAGATAATTTAAGCGAGGTACGAGGAACGGACCCCAGCTCCAAATATATATATTTAAGTTCACTCACTTTCTCTCTTCAAAATATTGCTTGAATTGTTAAAAAGATTATATTATTGCCCAGAAATGTTTTATTAGTCCAGTCAACTTTAGCCATTCTGACTATTCACTGGATTAAAAAAAGTATATTGTTGCAGTCTTCATTTAATACATCATCTTAAAGGTATAGTTCACCCCAAAATGATTGTTCTGTCATCATTTACTCATCGTCCATGATTTTCATTCTTCTGTTGAACACAAAAGTAGATATATTAAGGAATATTGGAAAAAACAGTTATTGGTCTCCATAGTACTTTGTTGTTTCTACTATGAATGCAAATGGATGCTTTTCCCACAACATTCTTCAGATTTTCTTGTTTTGTGTTCAACTGAAGAAAAAAAATCATAAAAGATTAGAACCACTTGAGTATGAGTAAATGGTGAGGAGATTTTTTTTTTACAGTGTGTAAACTATCCCTTTATTTATTTTTTAGCCCCAACCAAGAATCTTACTTTAACTTGCATATTTTTGCTTGTTTAGCATTTTATTAAAAGTAATTTTTTAAAGATATAATTACTACTTGTTAACTTGTAGCAGCAAAGTAAGTCCATAGAATGACTAAAAGGGACCATCAGGGTGTCCGCGGGGTCTTAAATTTCAAAAACTAAAATTTAGGCCTTAAAGAGTCTTAAACCCTCTGAAATATGGTGTTGTATGACTTAAATACTTTTGAACAGGTCTTAATTTTCCTTTGTCCATATAAAGTTACCCAATCGCTACAACCGACAATAAAAAAAGTTTAATGAAAGTAAAATTAATTAACTCTATTTACCAATATGGTTTAATTATCTTCCTTACACCCGAACAATAACATTTTTTTAAAGGTTCTCCCTGTATTTTAACACATTATTTAAAATATGTGGCTAAGATATAACTAAAAAAATAAATTTTCCACTGGCCACTACAAAAAATCTTTCGGTTTGCCCTGTACAAGTCAATGAAATAAATTTCATTTATAATGGTCTTAAAAAGGTCTTAAAATGTCTGAAATTTAACTTAGAGAACCTGCAAAAATCTTGAAAATTAAGTGTATTCACTTTCAGTCCAAAGAAAAGTTGGTCACACTTTACAATAAGGTTCATTAGTTAATGTTAATTATTGCATTTACTAACATGAACAAACAATGAATAATACATTTAGTACTGTATTCGTTCATGTTAGTTAATGTTAGTTAATGAAAATACAGTAGTTCATTGTTAGTTCATTTTAACTCATGGTGCATTAACAAATGGTAACAAGCATGGACTTGGATGTTAATAATACATTAGTAAATGTTTAATTATGATTAATAAATGCTGTACATGTGTTGTTCATGATTAGTTCATGTTAGTAAATGCATTAACTAATGAAAGTTATTGTAAAGTGTTATCGAAAAGTTAACATTATATAATGTTTTTTACTAGAAATTTACATCTCAAATCAGTCTCAAACTACAGTAAGCTTTTCTGTATCTGATTGACTAAGAAAATAGTGCTGTAAACCAAGTGACTTCTCATACCAGGAAAAATGAAAGGTTGTCCGCCCCACCATTTCTTAACATCTATGATGAAATACATCACAGCAAGCAGCAAAAACGACATGCAGGCCATGCAAGTCACAAACGACAGAGACCTAAAAACAGATAGAAAAACTGTGTTATATCAATACCAATTCATAAATTAAAAGAAACACTTTCAGATCTTGTGTGTGTACTGCTACGTCAAGCTGCAATGTGCTATTGAAGAACTTTGGCAAACATTTCTTGTAACAGTAAGAACAACACAGTGCAGAACCAGGGACTAAATAATGGATGGACGCATAGTAGTTTCTGTGCTTCAAGTAAGCCAATAAAAAACAGAAGCATCCAAAGTGAAGCCTTGGCACCTGCTCAGTACAACCATGTCAATAAGTCATGTGGCTCTGCGTTTCTAAGTGCCAGGACGGATTTTTATCTAATGCAAAATGGCTGCATCCCAGAGCATCGTTTATGTCAGCTGAAGTCGAGCCAAAAAAGACTCTTGGCTGGGAGTTAATTACTTTTGGGGATGAAGACGGACATACCCGGGGGCTCAATAAGCTGGCATGATGAACTGGCCATTAAAAGTGGAGCATGTGTATGACTGTACTTGAACAGCCTGCAGAGTGGGGTCACAGAGCACATACTTCAGCAAAGACGAGGCAAGGTCAAATTTAATAGAGAAAACATTAGGGATGCAAAGAATCTGTGTTTATATCTTCCTTATATCTAGTTTAAGCTTTTAACTGGCATCATAATCGTCTGGTTGACCTTTTGTCAATGGGTTATCATTAAAACTAAAAACAAAATTTGCTTGTCAGATCAGAAATTGGTGGAAAAGTTAAAGGGTTAATTAACCATAATACAGTGTTACTGGTGTTGTTAACTAAAACCAAAGATTTCCAAATGAACTTACTTTAATGGACCTATTTCACAAGACATTTAATGGTCATCATAATCTTAAATGAAAAGTTTTTAATATTTTGATAAAAAAATGTATGTACATGTGTAATAACATATGTATTATATTATCTTTGCATCAAATTACAAAAAGTGAATTACTGCTTGTGCGAGGTGTTTTAAATGCAGCATTTATAGGGAAGGACAGTAAATTTGACGTTGTTCTCCCTTTATTCTGTTGTTATCAGGCTCACACAATTTTTTTCCTTTCTCTGAAGGTCTCGATAACACCATCGTGGAGTTTTTCTTTCTTTATTTAAGCAAATAGAATTGTAAAAAAAGTTTTGTTGCACTCTCCCATTTACTGCACTCTAAGTTTACCCAACTATGATGACTTCCGATACAGAGAAACCCAGAAATATGAAAAGCCCATTAAAATAAATTTAACTAGAAAATAAATATTACATGAAATACTTTAAACACTTTCTGAAATAAAATAAGATTGAGGTGAATTACTAAAATTACTAGAACTAAACTGAAATTATGACTTAATTACACATATACTGTAACAAACAACAGTTCTTTAAACTAAAACAGAAACTAAACAGTGTTGGGGAAAGTTACTTTTGAAAGTAATGCATTACAATATTGAGTTACACCACAACAAAGCAACTAGTTGTTTTATGGTAAGTAATGCATTATGTTGCTTTTGAGTTACTTTTGCATTACTTTTTCTGACCAGGCTAAGGTTTGACCTCTTGACTTGAAACTTGAAGGGTTTTTTTTCTTCTTTTTTTGTATGAATAGAAGAGCTCTGAAATTAACAACGTACTGCATAACCTTCATTAACCTTTAAAAAAGAAAAGTAGTATAACGTTATCTTAGGAAAATTTCCTGACCCCAGAGCTATAGACCATTTTGAGGGATGTAAACAAAAACAATAGTCTCAACGTATTTCCTGTTTTACATTTTTAATTTCTATAGCTTAAGAGAATCCAAAAAGAGCCACATATTGATAATGATAAATAATGTTATGAAAGCCGTTTTAACATTAAGTTATGATTGAATTGCCTCTTGTTAGTTATGAAATAGTTTGATAACAAGCAGGAAATGTTCATGGGCCAATGACATGACCACATTGAAATGGTCTTTACATGCCATATATACAGATGAATGAAGGATTAAAGCAATGCGTTTGCTACTTTTGTACTTTTTGTATTATTAACAAGTAAAATCACTGTCATATAATAATAAAAATATAAATGTAACAAAACAAATGAACTACAACTGATGAAAACAACAAAACTTAAAACAATTACTAAAACTTCAACTAAAATGAAGATGAAATTAAAAGTATAATAATGTAATGTAAAACAAAAATGTATTTAACATTTTTAGTATCTAGGTTTTGTTGATAACTGTTTCTCACCTTACTAGCAAGCAAACAAACTAATTTTCTTTTTACATGTATTCAAATTTACTAGCAAATTCATTCATTCATTCATTCATTCATTCATTCATTCATTCATTCAAATTTCTTACTCCATTGAATGAATAAATAAATAAAATAAATATTTATAAATTTGCAATTTCTTTTTCTTAGCCCATTAGCAAACTATTTAAAAAATGTAAATAGCTTTAAGCAAAACATTTGTTTGCACTAAAAGACATCCAGCATGACTGAGCGGGTGTGTGTTGAACATTTCTGTTACATGCCATTATTTATTAGGTGTTAGATGACAAATAATTTAATGTGCAGCGGCCTGAAGATGTAGGGCTGACCTCATCCTGCTCGATTTCACAACAGGCGGATGAGATAAGCCAGCGCGGTTGGCAAGATATATACGGTTGGCCAAATAAAAACGGCTCACTCCATCTTGGCTGTAAAGAAGAGTGATCTGGTTGGACAGTGGATGCATCACCCGCCGCGTCTCACTCCTGTGCCAGTGGGGCCGATTATTTACAGGACGGCCTGTCGTTAGAGGTACCTAAACGCGTGTTTTAGCAGCCTCTGATTTGTGTCTCCTGGAGGCTCATCTCTTCTTTTGGTGGAAGGCGAAAACAGTGGCTGGATTTAGAGGGTCAGGAAGCACTTACCAAAGGTTTTTATTGACAGGTATAAATCCTTCGTCTCTTGTGCACTTAGAAAGGATGGCTGCGGAGATTCCCTGAGGGTCAGAATAAAACAGATTTCAAATCAATGCAGACCTGTAAAGCAAGCATTATCAGCCAAGCCAAATGCAGCACCGCCATAAAGAATCAAGATTAGCTGATGCTCCCCGGAGGTGAAGACCCTCAAACTAACACATGCAACACAGATCCATCTCCTCATCCAAAAATCTCTCAGCCTACATGAGTTTAACATTGGGAATTTGGTGAAATTATTTAATTAAAATTCAGAAATTGTCACATTTTCAACGAAACCATAAATTACATGAAATTTTGAAGTATTAATTTTATTCGAAAATCATTTTGTATCGCTACACTTATTGTTCCATCGACTTCCGAAATGCCACAACAGCCTTACAAAACTGAAATTAAAATGAAAACTCTAATTCTAACTCAATATACAAAACTAAAACTATATTTCAAATGTTAAATCTAAGAAAGAACTATGATATAAAGACATTCAGTAAAATATTTAATTTAACCAAAAAGAATGAAAATGACAAAAGCACAACGACCTTAATACAATCAAAATGTTGGGGATCAGAAATATTGCGCTGTTCCAAAAGTTCAAGCCTGGTGAATTCTGACTTGACAATTCATGAACACAAGTAAACCCTTTTTTTAATGCTGAAAATAGGGATGCAACGATTATAGATTGTGGTTGTACGATTATAGTCTGATGAATAATCACGGTTTCGCAGTTATCACGATGATTATGCATTCATTAATGTCAAAACACTAATAGTTTAGAAAATCACAAGAAAACTCTTTATATTTTAAAATATTTTTATTGCTGCTCACTTACTAATTAATACTACACAAAACATAAATAAAAAAAACCCAAACAATAGAAATTTCTCTTTGGACTTAAAAATAAGTAAAAAAAAGTTTTTGGCAAGTAAACATAATTTATAATTTTACACTAAAAGTAAATGACAGGTCAGCGCCAGGGGTGTAGTGGTTAGTGCGATTGATTAGTCCTATGCTGATCCTTCCCCTCTCTCTCTGCTCCCCATGCTTTCCTGTCTATTCTGTCTCCTTCCTATCTAATAAAGGTAGAATCCCCCCAAAAAATGACAGAACAATGAATAAATAAATAAATAAACAAATAAATAAAAATTGTATTTGTCTAGCATATTAGTATTTCCCTTTTAAAGAAATGTAGTCAAAAGGCTGCTGAACCTCTGTCTGAAAGGCACTTTTGATCAACTATATTACTAAAAGTTGTTTGTTATTTTTAATTTTGTATTTTTTTTCTCTTTGAAGTAAAAATGTGTATATTCTATGCAAAGTATAAAGCTGATCGATCCAGTTCTTGTCACGTGACTCGCAGCATTTTTTCAACTAGATCAGTCTGGAAAGCTTGAGAGCGTGCAGGTCTCTCTCAATATGCGTGCGCAAGCAGCGTGCCTCCATTGGAAATAACAAACTTGGTCATGCAAAAAAATGCGATAAGTAAGCAGCATTTAGTTAATAGCCTCAGCCATAGTTGATCCAGTATTAGCCTCGGTATACAAGCTTGGAACTTTTAATTAGCGCACAGTTGGCATAACTTTATTGAGTTGCAGAAGTTTTGTTCTGTGCAGAAACGCAGTGTTCAGAAGCCTATTTATTAACCATGACAAATTAAACCGCTGTTAATAGTGAAATCTGTTAATTGTTGCATCCCTATAGCTGCAAAGTTTAACACTACAACCTTCTAAAGCTTCCAAAATGTGTGACCGTTACTTAATATCTTAAAAGGCATTGAATAATAAAAGCAACAAATAAAATATTTAAAAAAGTTTCCTTCCAAAGTAGCAATATTCAAAAAGAACGAAACTGTCACCTCATAGCAAACAGGAGCAAATCAGTTAAAATGGAAAATGGAAGCTGAGAGGTCAATAAAGGGACTAAGGCATAAAGAAAATGAATGAATGAATGAACGAAAGCACAAAAACCTTAATGAAATCAAAATGTGGAAGATCAGAAAAATTGCGTTGCAAAAGTTTAGAATCATGGAAGCTAAAAAGTAAAACATGTAACAAGAGAAACTATTGCAACTCTTTTTTTTTCAATATAATGACAACAACTTTAATATATGATAACAAAAACTTTCCTACATATTAACAGAGACGACACACAATGACAAAAGTTTTGTGCAAGACAATTATGTGAGAATCATTTGAAGATAGAGAAACAAATAAATTATGTTTAATACAAACACTAATTAGACTGCATGTTGGTCCAAATCCAACATAAATCAAACGTGTTTAAGACAAATAACTGCTTTTAAACAGGTTTCCCAAACAATACATCTTAGGTGCTAATGTATGCTTAGTACTATTGACCTGCACAACAACAACAACAACAACAACAACAACAACAACAACAACAACAACGTCATCCAATGGCATGAAGTTGGGTCTGAGCTCTCTGTTTATCTGATCAATGAGTGTCAGGTGCATGTGGCACACTAGCGTTTTTGTTTTAAAATGACATTTTAGAAAAACAAAACAAAAACAAAAACAAAAAAAAAAACGCCCCCCCTTTAAACTGGTATTTTTATTGCGTTTCAGAAAATGATCTACATCCACACTGTAAAGCTAAATGGATAATATGTGACATTTTATATGAGAAAGATTGAAGAATCAGAGAGGGATATACAATTGTCCTAAAGACCAATCAGAGAGCAAATGTGGAAAGCCGTGCCTCTGTTATCAAATGTTTTTGCATTTTAAAACTAAAACACACTAGTGTGTCACACCTGACTCGTATTGGACAGATAAACAGAGTGCGCCGCACCAAATTCACACAATTGCATGGCTGCATCCGAATAGCATTCTTCCATACTATATAGCAAGCTAACCGATATTCAAGCCGAGTGGTATGTCTGGATTCATAGAATTCAAAAAACAATATGCATAAAGTACCCAGACGACCTCAACACAATTTATTTACTTATTTTTGCTTAATATTTGCAGCCTAGGGCTATGCTTCTTAATGTGTATTGTAGACATCTTTTCTAAAACATACAGTATATCGTAAAAGCACGTTCATTACTAAGGAAACCAAAACAACCAAAGAAAAATTATATTTAATTGAACACATCACATACAGAACCTTTGCATACAATACACATACATCACCGTGTTGATGTTTTAGTCCATGGTTACAGCGCCACCCAGCGGTCAAAAGCTGCAGGCACATTTACTACCGTAGCGGCGTCGGCAAGCATGGTGGCAGAGGGAACGTATTAAAGTGTTACCATCTGTACTACTTCCGGCCAGATTGCCACGATGCACCACGAGAGAATTCATGAATGGGAATAAATCAACGCAACTGGCACAGGTAGGTCACGTGAACATAACAAAATAGTAGATGTAGTACGTTAGAGTTCCATTCATACAGCTCACATGCATACACTTTAGAACATACAGTCAAGAAGTAAATTCAAATATAAATGTAGTAGTAGGCGAGTTTCGTATGCAACCAATGTGGCTTGGTGTTTTTGGGCAGGATAAATGTACCAACCATACATTTCTTAAATGTGCAAATGTTTCGCTTTTCAAAAAAAAGGAACACAACTTCATAACTTTCTTAAAAAATGACAGCAAATTACCAAAAATAAATGAGCTAGTAAAGCCTTTACAGCTATATTTACACATAATTAATTGTTTGCACTTGCAGACAACACAAGCAATACAGAATTAGCCTACATCTTATTTAAATTTTAAATGTCAATTAATGCGTTTTGTTGACAGATTTTGCCTACGCAACTAAGAACAAACAAAAACAACACCTGTGATGATGCGCTTTGCTTCACTAGTCAGTTAGTCACCCAATCATATCCCATAACAAATCATCAATTGCTTTTAAAACCACTTTGTACCATATTATACGGCACTTCCAACATTTTATTTATTCAATATCCCAAATTGTGCATTAAAATATGTTATCTACAGGCTCATTTTAAAGGGATATTGTTCTTTTTGTGAGGATGGACAGTTCAGCATCCAAACCTGCTTGTTAGGAGGATATCCATCATTTGTATAGATGACAGAATCAATGGTGTGGAAATAGCCTGGCTGGCTCTAGATTGAGTCTCCAGGCTATGCAGGCAGGATGTGGGACAATCATTGCTATGTGGGGCAATCGCTCAATTTCAATCTCAAACTGCCGAGTGATCGTTGAACTTTAATTAACTCCGGGTCCTTGTTTATCGGGACGCCGACGCACAAACAGCTTCAAATCATCCCCCCAATCTGACAAAGAATTTATGCCAAGGATAACACCAATGCTCTCCGGTTAGACACATAGAGTTTTATGACAGTCGGTAGTTTTTGTTTAAACAGTAAAGCGTGTTTGAAGAGCGCATTACGAGCACCAGAGGCTGTTGGAGATGTGCTGCTTAAAACATCCTCAGAGCTCTCCAGAGATGTCAATGATAATTGATTGTTTGCTTGTGCTTGGAGATGCACAGTGTTTATTGTGAAGCACAAAGCCTGTAATGGTGTCGTTGGTCACCTTAATCCTTAGTTTTATGCTCTATAATTTATATATTTCACTGATGATGTCAAAATAAGGGGTGAAGAACAAAGAAAGAAAAATAAGACAACATTTAGATACTTTAGGCAAATATAAAAATAAGGAATCTCTCCCAACAGCTGTTTGCTTTTTTATACAGCTTCCAAAACATTATCACAAAGTAGAGATACAGATTTAAATATCATACATGTAGCATATTTTACACAAATCATCTTTAGAGGCTGGGCGTGAACAGCGGTGGCGTAATTTCATTTATTTATTTATGCTGTTGGCTAGTTTATTTTATCATGCTGTGCCTCTAGGTAAAGTGAAATAGATCTCTGTTCATTTATTTCAGCACCTCGAGCGGTGTGGACCCATAATGCTGGCCTTTATGATTCAACATACAGAGATAATGGGCCAATTTGTCATAGGGCTTGGGAATAATGAAATTTAAAATACTGGGGATAAGGCATCTGCGTATTGTGGGTCTGGGTTCACAAAAAGCACAATCTTGCAATATACTTCACTGGGAGAAGAAGGTGAGGAGATTTGTGATTTGGCTGCAAACCTAACAAGAATATCTTTTAAATATGTTTAACTAAAGAAAAAAGTAAATATCAATGCAGTCACGTTTATTTTGTTTTTAATTTTCATATTCAACAAAAATAGTTATAGATTTTAAGTTTTGGTGGCACTTTAGTTAAAATAAAAATTCTCACTATGAACTAGTGGTTTTATTATTAAGCTATTATATATATATATATACATCTCTCTTTTAAATTCATATTTTTATTAGGAAGCTATGGAATATTATATTTGTGCATATACATTACATTAGTCAGCACTGCAGTCAAATCTGGAGCTTATCTAACAAAATAAATTATGATAACGTTCCAAAAACTACAACAACGAGATTTACAGTTTATAGAAAAATATTAAATACAAATTTTAAAAAAAAAGGGAAAAATCAAAAGAAGTAAAAAAATTGAAAACATTTGGTTGAAAGGTTTTTTGTAAGTTGTAATTTTTTGTTGCAATAATTTGCTTAAATTAATTGTATTATCTTTCAATTTCTAAATGTTTGGTGACTACAATATTATTTTAATAAATATATCTGATTAATAAATATCTTTTGTTTAAATGCACCAAAATACATTGCCTATATTCACGGAGAAATTAATAAAAATATTAATTTTTAAAATGGGGTGTATACACTTATGCTAAGCACCATATATATTATTAAGACGATCTTATTCTACCTCCCTAATGCTATTAACCACCTAAACCTAACTACTACCTTAACAACTATCAATAAGCAGCAAATTAAGACTTTTTCAAGGCACAAAAGTCATAGTTTATGGTTCAAAAGTGAGAATTGTAGCTTAAAATGAAGTGTAACCTAAATTTTTAATGCATACTTTGATATTCATGTGCTTTGATGCAACTTTTTTTTATACTATATCCCAAAATGACATTATTGAGAGTTCAGAAACCAAAAACAGAACTGATTTTTAAAAATTAAATAGATTTTATACTTAAATGTATTTACTAAATGTTGTCTGTTTTATATTCAAATATAACTGATTTGTTGCTTTGTTAAACTACTCATTTAAGTGTGATACACAAAGTATATTAGCCTACATACTATATAAATATATCTTTAAAACTGTTTTAAGCAAATGTTTCTAATTAAAACAGGCTCTCAATCTGATAGTATTAGGTTGGACAAAAAGGCCCCGCCCCAAATTCACACTATTGGATGAGTCAGTGTTGCTGTTGTTGAGCATGTCAACCTAGCTGAGCAATGCTTAAAAGTAAAACACTCTTAAATGTAATGGTTCTTTATGAGGATTGATGGTTATATGAAAGAACAAACTTTTATTACAGGTTATTTAAATGTAAATGTAAAAAAAACTAAGAAAAAAACGGTTCTTTAAAGTATTTTTGAAGGGTTTTTTGAGGTGCAAGAACAGAAATAGTAAGATTGTTCTTTTCTATAAAGCAAACCACAGATGGCTTACTTATAGTTGCCTCTGTACAAAGTAGATTTTTTTAAACAGAAAAAGCAAATGTCCTTTGAAAAAAGCTCCCTAGAAAGCAATAAAACAGTGCAAGGAGTTATATATCTTGGCACAAGAGCAGAATCCTCAGAGTAAGAAAATGTACAGCACATTGTGTCAGCTTTCTGGAGGTGCAGGGAGAAACGTTTGTCTGCCATAATTGAATGAATTGGATTCACAAATCAAATGTTGAACGATAGGGATATTCATAGATCTTCATATTTCTACTAAGAAAATATGAATGAGCTGAAAGTTTTAAGCTGCAACATTCCGTCTCACATTATTAACCAACCCAACAGCTATGACCACAAGCAAGCAAGGCCATTGCTGAGAAATGCAGGTCATTTCCCCCCGTCATCCGCAGCTTTATGTCCAGACAAAACCCCTCCATCAGCACCTGTTGTCTCCAGAGAGTCCATTCCAGCAGCTCTGCCTCCACAAGTCCCAAACAAAACACAGCAGCAGCAAGGTCTTTCATGCAAAACAATCCTGCAAACTCCCTTTCTGTGTAGATCCTCTGATCAACATATGCAGAAACATGATTCTGCCTTAATAACCTTGAATAAATGGCTATGCTGTTCACTTTAGATTAAACACACCATATAACTTGAGCTTGCCTTAGTTGTCACGCTTATTAAACTGGGCAGAGAGGGTAAATTCACCCCACATGGTGCAATCACAATCCTTTTTTCTGCTACAGAAGGACATCAGTAAGTGAATTGGGCTGCTTTCTTTGCCCCCTAAAAAACATTTCTAGTAGCACATGGCCATTTCCCCTGAGACAGGGGTTTAGACATCCTCATGCACTTCCCACCCAGCCCAGCTTCTGCTCCCTTTGTTTGCGGGACCACCCAAATGGAGCACTTAACCCGCAAATCTGCCAGCCTTCCACTATCTTCATCTCAATCGAAGATTTAATCACTCTTTTGTTTCACGGGCGCAAATCTCAGCACCCGAGTTGATTTAATTATTTAGTTCTGCTGAGATTGATTTGACATGTTCACGATCCTAGAGAACTCAATTAAGTGTGTGTAAAATACACTTTCAAAATTTGCCTATGACATCACAGATACACACATATTACGTCCCTTACCGTTCTCCGTACAATATGAGTATAATTTCACCAGAAGATTTAAAGAGATCTATTAGGAAAGATTTTATTCATTTAGGTCGACTGAGATCAAGTATCTTGCTATATGAAGTGCATAAAATAAAATAGGTTACAAGTATATATAAATACGACATAAAAAAAAAAACGAAATTGAACAATCAAATATAAAATAACATGGTCCTCACTGTATAAATAATTAAAAAAATTTATGTTAATAATGTTTATCTTTTAACCTTATACCTGATAAATAATCTAATCCTGCAATGTAACCACTGCAGTTACATGATGCTCAAACAACATGTTGTTGTTATTTATATATATATATATATATATATATATATATATATATATATATATATATATATATATATATATATATATATATATATATATATATATATATATATATAACAACAACATTATTGTTGTACTGTATGTATATATAATGTACTGTATGTGTGATGTGTGTGTAACCTTAAGGTCAGTAATAATCTTCTTTATAATAATAATAATAATAATAATAATAATAATAATAATAATAATAATAATAATAAATACTTTTTTAAAAATTATTTATGATTAAATAAAAAAAATGTTTATAGGGAATTTATTAAATTGCTCAAAAATGTACTTTTGACTTTTACAATATAAGAAGAAGAAATATTTCTTGGGCACCAAAAGAGCATATAAGAATGATATGAAGGGTTATAAGAAAATGCAGATTTGTCATCATCAGAATACGTAAAATTGACAAATAAATTCGAACATAAAACATTCACTGGGTATTGTATCACTAAAGATATTTAGTCAGGTTGAGCACAAGTTATTCTTTCAAATCTTTCAACCCTCTTTTTCCTGCTGGAGATGTGTATATATACAATTTCTCATAAGTTCCAGAGTTAAACTCAAAACTACTCTTAAAAAATAAAGATTCCAAAATAGGGTTTCAGGTAAGCCTACTGTGTATGTTTTTGTTGTATGGTGTTTCATATATTTGTTTATGAAATAATAAAATGTTTAGTGCGGTGCAATTTTTTTTACATCACTTAAGCATCTATAACTTTTTTCAATTTGAGCATTATAAACTCTAGATGATGGATAATAAAGTCCAAAGTGTCTTCTTTCCAAAGTTACATGAACTGTAAATCTAGACCAAAATTCTTTCAGCAACTGTTACTCTTTTAGTTTGGAAAGGTCATTTTTGAGAAAGTGCCTCTGGCGATGAGAGAGAGAAGGACACCGATATAGCCTCGGAAAACTTTTTGAAATCTCATTTTGCAATCAGGAATCTTATCTTGCATACTATATTCATCAAATTTGAAATATAAACTCATGAGACACTTGGCTTTCAAGGCATAATTTTCTAGGTTATTACATTAATGTTTTCCTGTATTTGCATTAGGGATGCACAATAACCGATAAATCTTTACATTTGAAGGCCGAAATAAATATTTTAAAATGTGATGTTTTTGATCAGTGAACAACTGATTTTATTTGAAAAACTTCATAAAAGTTTAAACTGATTTTAGAATAGCCTACTCAAAACAAAAAAGCAAGCATTTTAAAATTGCAAGGTGATTATACAGACCTATATTCACAATTTCACATAAATCATGCCAAGAATAAATTACTTTCT
Source organism: Danio rerio (assembly GCF_052040795.2). NCBI lineage: Eukaryota > Metazoa > Chordata > Actinopteri > Cypriniformes > Danionidae > Danio > Danio rerio. The sequence goes on from NC_141033.1 coordinate 28,160,818, forward strand.
TTTTTGCATATGCAACTTGACTCTTGTATAAAAATAATAGGTTAAATGACAAAACTGGATTTAATTAACAAACAAGTTAAATAAATATTTATTTAAATAAAATGAAAATGAAAAAACTAAGAACTGAAACCAGTTTAAATGTTTTCGGATAAAAAGTGTTACAGTAATGTACAATTGTTAGTCATTTGACACTTTTTACTGCACTCCCGCAAGATTCTCTCATGCTTACAAGGCAGGCAGTTCTGTACAATTATATAATTTATCAGTTTAAACATATGGCCTAATTTTGATATCAGACAGATAACATTAAAATAGCTTTTTTTTTTTTTGCCTAATATTGATATGTGATATGTTGTCCATCTCTAGTTTGTATATAGAAAAACAAATATTTAACACAATACAATGTTTTTTTTTATTACTTTATAATGTATAACCTTTTATATTTTTGATTATGAAACTTCCCAGATGTACCACAGTAAAGCTCAAAGTGTCTATTTTCTAATTTTACCTAATTAATGTTTATAGCTCACTGGGGTTAAGAACTGTTACTATTTAAATTAGGTACGTGTACACTCTCAGAATCAAAGGTACGCGAACTGTCACTGGGGTGGTATCTTTTCAATAGTTACACATTTGTATCTTAAAGGTCCATATTAATACCTCACGGGTACATATTAGTACCTAAAAAGTACAAAAGTTTTCCTCCTAAATTTTTTAGATACTAATATATACTTTTGAGGTTCCAATATGGACCTTTTAAGTACAAATGTGTAACTTTTGAAAAGGTACCACCCCAGTGACAGCTCGCGTACCTTTATTTCTGAGAGTGTAGGTGTAAATCTACAAAAGTGCGTGCTGGCTAACATGTTAAAACATCCTATTAAACACTTCAAGTTTATTAGCTTACCTCATTTCTATGCTGCATATTAAACTAAAGAACCAGTGGAAATGAATATGCAACAACAGCGGCAAAAGTCCAAACTCAAAAACCACCAGACATCCGTGAGCCGAACAGGCCATCCGGTTCAGTCCCGAGAGGCGTGTTGATAGCAATCTCTGCCTTGGAATTCATTGACCACATATACATACACATATCACATGACGTCTACCTATTTCATAAACTGTCTGCAACTACAAGCAATTTAACACTTGTACATACAGAGCCATGCTGTTTGCCATAGTTAACACACTTAAAATGAACTTTAACTGAGTGTGTGTGTGTGTGTGTGTGTGTGTTTGAGTGAACATACCAGGATTAAAGCCCAAACCAGGAAACGCGCCAGGATACCTTTATTCATCTGACGAAAAAACAGAAGAATCTTTCCAGCCTGCGGACACAAAAGATTACATCTTAAATACTTTTCCTATTCAGAAAGCAACATTATGTAGACCAGGCTTTCACTTTTGGCCAAATGGATCACAATCCTCTAAGAAAACGTAATTAATTAAAAGCTAATAGACAGTAATGCTAATGATACGTCATGCTTATATCATGTTTGGCCCAGAGAAAGAGAGACACAGAGAGGATGTGAGCGCTGGTTGTGGCCCTGAAACAGAGCTCATGTTTCTCGCACGGCTGTGAAGTTGGCGGTGCTCACTGATTAATTCGGTGATGACGAATGAGCCTCAGCCGAGGACGCTGGAGTGAACGGACACCTGCCGTCTTCCCAAACACATGCTGATTGACGGACTTGCTGCTAACTGTTTTTTGCCTCCGCCTACAGGGATTTGAGCAATGCGACTGGGTTTGCACGGCTAGTTCTCAGCGTTCACCGGGCCGCTGTCAGCATCAAAAGGGCGAGAGACTTTGCTGACCTTTGGCGGAGACGAACACACATCTGTCCACAGCAGCAAAGAGCAGTGAGACACAACAGCTGCTGCTTCTGGAGGAGCTGCCAGCTAAAGTAGCTCAATATTATAGATTTGTCATTGTTAGCCGAACTGAAAGTGAAATGAATCAATGAGTCGGGATGAGAACATGGTGAAAAGCCGATGATTTTTTTGTGTGAGAAAAATACGGGTGAGTTTATGTGTCAGGTTTTGGATGAGTTGAGCATATTTTATTATTTGTCAAGTCAATTACAATCACTTACACAAAGTTGTTTTTGGTGCCTTTATTTTCTTTTTTTTTATCTTTCTTTACTTTACAATATGGATTCATTAGTTAATGACTATTAGTGTCGTCAAAAGATTAATCACGATTAATCGTATCTTAAATAAAAGCTTGTATTAACATAATATATACACTACCGGTCAAAAGTTTGGGGTCAGTAGGATTTTTTAAATGCTTGAAAAAAAGCTTATCCTGCTCACCAAATCTGGATTTTTTTTCATCAAAAATACAGTAGAAATGGTAAAATTGTGAAATATTATTGCATAATAAAATAATTGTTCAAAAGTTGTTGATCATTTTATTTAATACTTTATTCCAGTGATTTTGAAGATGAATTTTTTAGCTTCATTATTCCACTCTTCAGAGTCACATGATTCTTCAGAAATCACTCTAATATTAATTATTATTATTAATGGTAATAGTAATAAAAGCAATAATGACTAGACTAATAGTTTCCTTTGAAACTACACACTATAAGTAATAAATAAATATTTAGTAAACAAGTATTTAACAATTTAACCATTTTTTTACTTTTAAAAAATGAACAGAATAATAAAAAAAATAAATAAATAAAATAAAAAATAAAATGACCACAAACTTTTGCCGGGTAGTGTATGTGTACTCTGTATATTTATTTTCTGTATATATGTATTTTGTAAATTATAAATCCATAGGGCATACATATATTTGAGAAAATGTTTATATATATTTATTAAACATTAAATACATTAAATATTTATATTTTACTCACATTATATATATATATATATATATATATATATATATATATATATATATATATATATATATATAGAGAGAGAGAGAGAGAGAGAGAGAGAGAGAGAGAGAGTCAGAATTATTTGCCCCCCTGAAATATTAGCCCCCCTAGTTTGTTTTTTTCCCCAATTTCGGTTTAATGGAGAGAAGATTTTTTTCCAACACATTTCTAAACATAGTAGTTTTAATAACTAATTTTTAATAACTGATTTATTTTATCTTTGCCATGATGACAGTAAATAATATTTTACTAGATAATTTTCAAGACACTTCTATACAGCTTAACATGACATTTAAAGGCTTAACTAGATTAATTAGGTTAACTAGGCAGGTTAGGGTAATAAGGCAAGTTATTGTATAACGATGGTTTGTTCTGTAGACCAGTGGTCTCTCCCCCCCCCCTGTCTTAGCCTTCAATAAAACCAAAATTTAGGTAGTCTTTGTCATACTGTCTAATCTTTTTCTTCGCCTCTGAAGAATCACTGCATTTATGTTTCTCTGCCTTTTTTGTTTTGATTTTGCCTTTATGACATGTTGACAAGCACATTGCGCGAGTGAGCAAAAAATAAATAATTATTTAAAGTTATTTATTTTAATTATTTTTACTATTATGTTGGAATTTTAAGCATGTTTTTTTTTGGTACTTAAAAATACATATATAATAGTAGGGCTGCTGGATTTTGGGAAAAATCATAATCCCAATTATTTTGGTCATAATTATAATCATGATTATTCAAAACAATTTTCAGTTGAAGTCAAAATTATTAGCTCTCCTGAGAATTTTTTTTTATAAATATTTCCCAAATTATGTTTAACAGAACAAGGAATTTTAACAGTATTTCCTATAATATTTTTCTTCTAGGCTTATTTGTTTTATTTTAGCTAGAATAAAAGCAGGTTTAAATATTTTGTAACCAATTTAAGGTCAATATTATTAGCCCCCTTAAGCATTATATATTTTTGATTGTCTGCAGAAGAAACTACTGTTACACAATGACTTGCCTATTTACTCTAACTAAGCCTTTGAACTGCACTTTAATCTGAATGCTTGTATTCTGAAAAGTATCTAGTAAAATAAGTGTATACATAGTTATTTTCCACCCTGCAAAGGAAAGAGAAATAAATACAATAGAATAAAAATATGAAACAAACTGCTTTAAGCATCTTCACTGTAAGAAAAACACTTTAGCTACAAAAATCCTTCAGTCAAGAGCAGAGAGGGATTTTCTCGTTATGTTTGATTAATAATAATAAAAACAGGCGGCAGCAGGAATATTTCTTGCCGTCTCTTTAATGGTTTCTCTTTCACGTCTTTGATCCTTAACTCATTTGTTTCTTACACAAATGTGGGTTAAAATGAATAATCACTAAACACCGCGTTTTGACACCTATTTGACCATTAAATCGCTCGTGTTAAGATAACTTTAGATGTCTGCGCTCCTCTGCTCAGTGTGCGAATGAGAGCGAATGCTGACCGGCCGCATGCTTCTGACTGCGTGCTGCACACACACATAAGCACACGGTCTTTTGTGCTTTTAAGAGCAACACATGTACAACTGGAAAGGGGGCGGTATATGATGCAATAATCGTTTATCTCGATTTTATCTTGCTTTTTTATAATCGTTTGAAGCTGAAATCGAAATCGGATTTTCGATTAATTGCACAGCCCTATTTAATAGTGGAGCATTTTTTTGCCTTTTTCTACCTCAACACTTATCCTCTCCCTCGCCCCCCTTGTGAACTCTGGCGCCCCCCTTAGGGCGGACCCCTGGTTGGGAACCACTGCTGTAGTGTAGACCATTGAAAAAAATGCTTAAAGGGGCTAATAATTTTGACCTTAAAATGTTTTTTTTTTTTATTTATTAAAAACTACTTTTATTCTAGCCAAAATTAAACAAATAACACTTTGTCCAGAAGAATTTTTTTTTTATCAGACATACTGTGAAAATTTCCTTTCTCTGTTAAACATCATTTAGAAAATATAAAAAAACACATGTACCACAGTTTAAAAACCACTGCACTAGATAATGTGACATATCAAAGAACAACAATATGTTTCATTAACTAACGTTAACAAAGATGAATAAATACTGTAATAAATGCGTTGTTCATTGTTTGATCATGTTAGTAAATACATTAATCAACATTAACTAATAGAACATTTTTGTAAAAGGATACCATTTATTTTTTGCGTGTTTTTAGCATTTAATGAATAAAACATGTATTAATTTAAGCTTGAAATTTTGTTTCTTTTCACCTACATCAAAACGTATTTATTTATGTATTTAAAAATACTCATAATTTTTTCCCCACAATTTACAAAAGCCACACTAAAATTTAAATCAGTGCAACAAGTTTACATACCAAAAATATTGCCAGGCACTTTTAAAACAAGCATAATTTGAGGACATATGTTGGTATATTTAAAAAAGAAATGGAGGATCCCCAAATTAAAAACTAATAAATAAATAGGAGTAAACAGTTCATCTGTATACTAGCTTTGCTAGTATCATAATTATCATACTTTTTGCTTGTATCCATCTGCACTTACAGGATTCATGACAAGCTATTATAAGCTAAAGGTTGCATCCCGTATCTGTTATGCATTATAGTTTTTTACTAATTTTTTATAGAACTATTCTTCTATATATCAATATCATAATTGCTCATTTGATATGGCTGAAATATATTCAATTACCTGCATGCCTAAGAATCCCATGACTATGGAGTTTATTGTACCCAGAACACCCTCTGGGTCAAAAGGCTCTGTTGTTCGATACAAGACCTGCATAAACAGAGAAAACACAGTAATCAACGAAAGCAAAACAGCATCTGAGAACAGAAACGATAAGCTGTCTTGCTTTAATTCCTTCAATATAAATGTCCTTTAAATCATTATAGTTGTATTTTCAATTAAGCAAGTGATAATGAACAGACAATCAGCGAGTCGTTATTGCAAAATATCCCCAGTGTGAAGCTTACAACATGACTACTCATTAAGTAAGTCAATAAATGGACATCATATTGATTTTTGGGAAACCGTATAGTGATACGTGATATACCAAACTACCAGAGTCGATGGGACAATGTTTAGCATTTTAGTTTGAATTGTACACTAAGACCTTTTACAGTTCAGAATCAAGCATCAACTTTAGATATTTAAAACACTTAAATGGTTAAAGATAATCTCACCTTGCATGTCGGATACCAGAACATGTTGTCCCCAAAAAACCACTTGTCTATATGTGCGGCTGCTCCTCCTGTGCAGTTTGGGTATAAACCTCCATCTCCAACACCTCCTGCTCCTAAATATCCACTGCAGAAGAAGAGCTATTTAATATACAACTTATTATCCTAAGGTCTAGAGTTAATACATTTTTTAATCTTAAAATAAAAAAACAAAATCTGAAAAACAAGTAAGGGGGGTAATATTGTAGAAAAAATAATAATTTAAATGTTTTCTATTGTAACATATTCAAAATCATCAGAGAATGACTGCCATTTTCTTTTCAGATTAACTGTTCACTAACGATGACTAACGATGTGCACTAGTAAAATAAACAATGCAAATTTTAATTTCATTGAGACTGTGTGGATGTTTCCCAGAGATGGGTTGCGGCTGGAAGGGCATCCACTGCGCAAAAACATACTAGATAAGTTGACGGTTCACTACGGTGTGGCGACCCCAGATTAATAAAGGGACTAAGCCGAAAGAAAATGAATGAATGAATGAGTGAATAAAAAACTAAAATAAAAAAAACTAATATGTTCTTATTTAGCAATTTTGTGTTTAAAAGACATCTAATGAACATCCAAATATGGACATCACAGTTAAAACAAGACTACATTTCAACACAGGCTAATTCGGAAAATGTGCCCTGGTCTACATTTTTGAAAACCAAGAAATATATGCTTGCGGGTACATACGGCTGCTATTTATGTGCAAAACAAATGCTAAGGGGCGGTATCTCTGACTACATAGGATTTGGATTGGCTCTGTATAGACAACTTTTCTGCTATGACTAAGATGGATCGGCGACAGGGGGTTTCACACTGCATGACTTTACAATAGGATAAATCACCAACAACTTTGTTAAAAACTACGTCTCACAACCAAAAACACGTAGTATATCTTTTGTTATTTACTACAACATGAGAAAGAAGCCTTTGATGGGATAGAAAATTTACTTATTTGCTCACTGGGGTTTGAAGGCAATTTCTCCTCAACTTTTTTCTTTTTTTAACCTGGTTGTGATATTTCTCAGATGACTCGTCAAACACACACGGGTGTCCTGCCAAATTTCCACAATTTTTTCCCCCATTTCTTAGATCCAAATAAACTAAAAATTAGCGCTTTTAACTTCTCTCACAAGCTCCCGCTGGCCTGCAGATGCCCACACTAGTGGAGGCTGCTCTCTCATTGGCTGTAGGTGATCGCTGATGTTATTTTTCAGTCAAAATTTTCACAAGGCATGAATTGAATCATCAACAGCTCCAGATATTTAGCATGCCAAAATCTCACAGGCATCAGCAACTCACTTAGATCGCATCTTTCATAGTTCACACTGTTGTGGTTGTTACTCGTGTGAACAAGCACCAATTTGTTTGTGATTTTAGGGATTTGTCAGTGATTTCTCAAAACCTGTCAGCGAGTCAAAATCAGGGCTAAAATCATGCAGACTGAACTCGGCATAACAGGGTTTGGGGAAGGAGGTAGGTTGGTTAGGTGATATGAAGCTGATATATTAAGCATGACAACAGGCTGACCGATTTCTCTCATGGACGTGCATAAGATGTAAATGTTCACAAAAATGTATACAGTGGTGTCTGGTGGATTTTTGACAAATGACATGTATTAAAAAATGTGCCCCAGTAACATATTTTAGATTGTCAAAAATAGTGGATTTGTAAAAATAAAAACTGCAAGAGAATGTGGTCCACGGTACACATTTGTGGGTTCTAAAAAAATGTAGCCCTGGGCACATATTTCCAATGAGCGCGAGTTGCTAAATTTGGTTTGTAATTGAAAATCTAACAGATGTCTAACAATTGTCCAAAAATACACTAGTCATCAAAAAGAGAAACTTTAAGTGTAGTCATTCCTGTCGGCGCCAATAGCCTAGTAGTTAAGTTCACCGACATATAGCACCATGGTGCTCACGGCGACCTGAGTTTGATTCCTGGCTCAAGGTCCTTTGCCAACCTCTCCCCCTCTCTCTGCTCCCAATGCTTTCCTGTCTGTAACCTCAACTACGCCTATTAGGCTTTCACTTACAGCCCAAATTTAGTCTCATTTTAGCCAAGATGTTTATGTTTGGATGTCTATTAGACATCTTTTAAAAACATATAATGCTTGGTGTGGTGTTTTTGAAGGGTAAAATATCATTGCATCCATACAAACAAAAAATATCAAGCAGCTCAACTGTTTTCAACATTGATGATAATCAGAAATGTTTCAATGGCAGCAAATAATGCGAACAAAACAGAAATATACAAATATATCATCAAATATATTATTATGTTCATACCACATACATTGTTCCAAAACAAGTTGATAGGACAAAAAAATTGAGCCTTTGGTGACATTTTTCAGACAAGTGCATTTGAAGGTAAAAATTTAAATGCTGCATCATACCGCAACACAAGGACGACGACTGTGAGGTCAAAACATTTTTTATTCAAGCCGAGTTATCAGTGTTCTGCACATGATCATCAATGTCAAGCAGGCCCAGACACACTGACAAAAAAAACTTGAAGGAGAGGAGAAAGAGGACACAAATGGAAGGTTGAGCGGATGCGAGAGAAAAACTGAGAGAGCTAGAGAAAGGAAGATGAATCCTTTCTCCCTGCCTCCTTTTAGTGCACATGACAGACTGAGATTGGCTAATTATCCTCTCTGAAGCGGCCGGCAAACACTCATAAATCACAGATCTCACAACACCGGCGCACATTCGCAGACTCACCAACACAAACGACCATATTGCGATGCATATATATGCGCATTTGTGATGTAAATGTACAGCCATACCAAATATATTCACGCTTGTATTCAATATTGCCAACATATACAGCATGTCACCCAAGGAATTAGCTTGACATATGAATGGCATTATTATGATGTTAATAAAGGGATAAACTGCAGTTAAATCATGTTTGATGGACACATTACACATTAATTATTGGATGCATGGGATTTATATGATAAATTATTGTGTTTGTAATGTTTGGTGTGATAGTTAATCTTCATCATAAATGTTATATGGTCAAAGCTTGATGCTGATATGAACTCACGTAGGGCAGTTTGGGACTGGCAGTAGGAAAGTGAGGCACAGCCACAAGGTCTCCAGCAACACAATGAAGAGCCACTCAGGCCAGTATAAAATGACATCCTGAATGGGGTTCCACCAGTTATGCTGAAGGGAACATGTGCAAAACATGGCGGGTTATTAATAATTCAAAAGTACAAATGTTTTAAAATTTATTGCAATTAAAAAAATATATATTTTTTTATTTTAATACATTTTATAATATACAATATCTATGTGATGACAAAGCTAACTTTTTTTGACAAGGCATTACTTCAGACATCAGTGTCCTATGACCCTTCCAGTATAATATGAACACAGTATAAAATGCTGATTTGGTACTCAAAACTTATTGGTGTTCACTTATTAATAGTTCTTATTATTGTACATTTGCTTATTGCTTTTAAGATTGATTACCAAAAATAAGATCACCATACTAGTACCGGGTTAGACCCCCATTTGCTTTCAGAACTACCTTATTCCTTCATGGCATAGACTCAGCAAGGTACTGGAAATAATCCTCAGAGATTTTGGTCCATATTAACACGATAGCATCACGCATTTGCTGCAGATTTGTCGGCTGCACATCCATGATGTGAATCTCCAGTTCCACCACATCCCAAAGGTGTTCTATTGGATTGAGATCTGGTGACTGTGGAAGCCATTTGAGTACAGTGAACTCATTGTCATGTTCAAGAAACTAGCCTGAGATGACTCACGCTTTATGACTAGGTGTGCTTTCCGTAGCCATCAGAAGATGGGTTCACCGTGGTCATAAAGGGATGGACATGGTCATCAGCAATACTCGGGTAGGCTGTGGCGTTGACAAGATGCTCAATTGGTACTAATGGGTCAAAAGTGTGCCAAGAAAATATCCCCCACACCATTGCCTGAACTGTTGAGGCAGGGTGGATCCATGCTTTCATGTAGTTGACGTCAAATTCTGACCCTACCATCTGAATGTCGCAGCAGAAATCGAGACTCATCAGAGCAGGCAACATTTTTTCAATCTTCTATTGCCCAATTTTGGTGAGCCTGTTCGAACTGTAGCCTCGGTTTCCTGTTCTTAGCTGACAGGAGTCGCACCTGGTGCGAGGGGCTACCTAACAGGGGGCTAATAATTCTGTTTTCAACTGTATATACCAGTAATAAATGTACAAAAAGCCTCCTAGTACTAGACACACCCAGCATTATTTTTATTTTATATTATGGTTTTCCTACAGTATACATAATCTAATCCTCATTAAATATATCCCTGTTGTTTTATTTTTATTTTCAAAAAAAGTCATAAAGAGACTCTCCAAGCTTATTCAATAGCCCTATATATTTTAAAAATTATTGCCAAAGTTAAAAACTGTTTCTGCTTCATTATATTGTGGAAAAACTGTGGCCCAATTTTTTTTCAGGATTCTTTGATTTATAAACATTTTACTGAGCAGCACTTTTTCAAATTTCTACTTTTTGTAACATAATATATGTAGAGTATTAGTCAAAATTGATCTATATATTGCGTTCTTGTTGAATAAAAGTTTTATGTAAAGGTAGAGAAATTATAACAGCATTAATAATTTAACAGTAAGAAACAAACATCAAATAAAAATATATAATATTCAAATAAATAAAAAAATCCTATCAAACTCCTGGGAAAAAGTTCCACAGTTTCAATAAAAAATAGGCAACACAACGAATTTCGACATTGGTAATAATCTTTTTTTTTTTTTAATTTAGCACCAAATCACCATATTCGAATTCTGAAATGTCAAAATGAATGTTCAAATTAAAGACATTAAAATCATTCTAAAGAGTACCAATATTTAACAACATTACAATATTTTTGACTACATAATTCATCACTGGTGAGCAAAAGGGACTTCTTTCAAAAACAGCATGCATGTGATAAACTAATAAACACCAAATATAATTGGCACATTAAAGCATTTACGTCATCTTGCAGTAACCTCTGCCGCCAATGAATCATTACTTGAGAACAAGTGTGTTCCTGCACAGATGTCTGATGCGAGGGAAACTTGAGACACAGATCTGAACCCACCTCTCTCAAGGGGATCTCTCGGAGGGGAGAGAAAGTCTGCATCAGTGCCAGAACGAAATAGGTGAAGCCCAGACGCTGGAGAACTCCGGGTATCCGCAGCCAGGACCAGGATACTAATATATTCATGCACACACACACACACACAAATATAAACATGCTAGATTACTATTACAGACTGTGGGTTGAAAAAACACACTCATTTATAATGTATTTTCAGTTAGCATTTTTTGGAGTCAGCAAGAAGGTCAAAAAGGTGCTCGTGCGTGTTGGAGTTTAAATCATTCTTGGCATGAGGGCTGTAAAATACATTGGTTGGAAAGATTTCTTAAGGATTTAAAAGGAATTTCTTGCACACACACACAACAATTTTATTCAGGTTTTAACTGAAATAAGTGCAGGCATGTTTTATTTTAAGTTGGATGCAGTTGGATTAAATTTACTTTATAAGTAATTTTAACTGAGATTTAATTAATAATTCTTTTCTGCATATTGTATACACATCATGTCCAGCATAAATGAGTACACACCTCACAGATATCTCTTTTAAATTAATGTTTTCTTTAAGAAAATGATGTACAATAATATTAGATTAGTCAGTACCGAACCCAAAACTAGAAGTAATCTATTAAAACAATGTAAAATCACAGTCCAGAAATTAGAACACAAAAAAGGTATGTGTATTTTAAAGAGAGAGAGAGAGAGAGAGAGAGAGAGAAAGAGAGAGAGAGAGAAAAAAAAGAGAAATGTACAAAATATATACATTACCTGACAAAAGTCTTGTTGCCTATCCAAGTTTTAGGAACAACAAATAATAACTTGACTTCTAGTCGATCATTTGGTATCTGAAGTGGCTAATATGAAATGCAAAGGCCACAAGATTACAACTGGGATCGATGGTGACTTTTGTCAGGTGGTGTACAATTTAGTTGAAAAATTGTAGTTTGTACTTTGTGCATATACCTCATTTGAATTTAAATGTATTATTTTTCTATTCTATAGTTTAATAAAAGTGTTTTGTTTATAAATATTCAATATCAAAAGATTGTGTACTTATTTATGCTAAGCATTCTATATATGGAGCAATAAAAAAAAGTATTGCCGATTTCAGACTGCATGATTTTAATTCTAATTCTGACTTACCGACAGGTTTTGAGAAATCGCTGACAAATGCCACACAGTGTGAACTATCAAAGATGCGATCTAAGAGAATCGCCGAGATGTCGCCGATGCCCATGAGATATTTGGCATGCTAAATATCTAAAGTTGTCGGCGATTTAAATCATGCTGTGTGAAATGTGTTGTGATTAAAAATATCATCAGCAATCACCAACAGCCAATGAGAGAGCAGCATCCACTAGTGTGGGTATCCGCAGGCCAGCTGGAGTTTGTGGTAGAAGTTAAAAGCGCACATTTTCAGTTTATTTGGACCCAAGAAATGGAAGAAAATGTGGAAATTTGGCAGGAGCACCCGTGTCTGTTTGACGAGTCATCTGAGCAATATCACAACCAGGTCAAAAAAGAAAAAAGTTGTGGAGAAATTGCTAATTACCTTCAAACCCCAGTGAGCAAATAAGTACATTTTCTACTTAAAAGCTTCTTTCTCATTATGTAGTTCATAACAAAAGATATACTGCGTGTTTTTGGTTGTGAGATGTAGTTTGAACAAAGTTGCCGGCTATTCCTCTCATTGTAAAGTCATGCAGTGTGAAACCTCCTGTCGCTGATCCATCTTGCAGTGTAAAAAGTAGTGACAAAACGCTAGCCCAGATATTCATGCAGTGTGAAAACATCTGTGACACGTTTACATGAAGTCTGAAATCGGCATAAAAGACTGCTTAAGATTCTCAATTTCTCTGCATTTACGATGCATAAGTAAGTGTTTAAGTGAAATGTCATTTTTGTTTTATTCTTTAAAGTCCTCATGACACTTACTCCAAAGTTTGGATCAAGATTTTGTCATTAAAAGCATCTTTTTGGATAAAATAGCAATAAGTGCCATGTTTACAAACATGTTTATAGAGTTCAATATTTAGAAGAAAAGCACTAATTATTAATCTCAACAAATGTGAAACCTTTGTTAGTGACAGATAATAATCATCTGAACAATAATGCTCTAAATGACAACATTTTTATTTGAAGTTTGGAAGATATGCCATCAGACATTCATAGAAGAAAACAAATATTTACATTTTACTCAAAGCCACAATTAATAAATGCAGTAAAGCAGAAACTAAAAACTGAGAACATCATATATTTAACTAAAAAACAGTTGAAGTCAAAATTAATTAATGTCCTGTCATTTTTTACTTTTTTTAAATGTTTTCTAAACGATGTTTAACAGAGAATTTTTATACAGTATTTCCTTTATTTTTTCTTCTGTGGAAAGTCTTATTTGTTTATTTTGGCAAGAATAAAAGCTGTTTTTATTTTCTAAAGCCATTTTAACGTCAATATTATTAGCCCCTTAAGCAATTATTTTTATTGTCTACGAAACAAACCATCACTATACAATTGCTTGATTAATTACCCTAACCTGCCTAGTTGACCCAATAAACCTGGTTAAGCCTTTAAATTGCAGTTTAAGCTAAATGTCTAGTAAAAATCTAGTAAAATATTATGTACTCTCATTGCAAAGATAAAAGAAATCAGTTATTAGAAATGAGTTATTAAAACAAGTTTAGAAAAGTGTTACTATGTATCCCGCTGTGTACAACACTGAACACTCAGCAATAAAGAAATATCAAATCTCAATCAAATTGTGCACTTTTTGTTACTTGTCTTAACACGTTGACTGTTGTGTTGTGTTGTTTATGACAGAGAAGCAGATTTATGTTCATAATGCAGGCTAATGATGATTATGCTGAGGTGAGAAGTCTTGTACTACCGGACTTCAGAGGTGTGATCTGCCCTGCCGGAGACTAATAAAGCTTATCTGAGGAGACGCAGGCGGGAGGCTGATGTGAGCCCGCGATCTAGAGCCAGAGATTGATGGTAATCTGCACATTAGTTAATTGAAAACCTCTTTGTGGCACGTAGCAAGGGCCACAAGAAACAATAAAATACTGATCATTGATCCAACAAATCAAATAAAAAGCGGAAACACTCCACCTCTGTGCATGGAGACAGGAAGTGGTTCGGTGACTAATGGTATCTGTCAATTAAAGCCCATATACACACGCTTCCTACTGCAAATCTGCTCTGTAATTCATCAGGCTTAAGGTCTGACAGGGATTTTTGCAAACAGATTGGTTTACAAACATTGTAATGCTTTAAATGTGTTTACCTGTGTTTACCGTATCTCAGAGTGAGTAAACTACGCATCTGTGAAAAAATTTGCCTGTTGTAACGTTGTTTTTTATAGGGCAGATTTAAAGTAAAATATCCAGTCAATGGCATTAAAAAAAGAGTATTTAATTTTCTCAGTGTTTTATTATGATCGTTCATGCATGTATCAAGGTAGTCTTTGAAAAATAATAATACCCTAAATAAACCAAAACTGGTTTTCTTAAGTATCTTTTTGTTTTTAGTTGTTTTTCACATGACTTGTACATGAGAGCTCTGCATCGCAAACACAGCACTGCACCAGCTGAGCTACCAAGCAAGTAGTAAAATTGTTGAGATATAAAACTAGTGTATATATAATCATAATTATTGTTTATGTATATAGCGCTTGTATATTGAGTCAAATCAGCTTAGCGTAGAAGTTCTAGTAAACTAAAACAGTGTCAGTCCAGTTTTCAGAGTTGAAATTTAGTTTAGTTCAGTTCAGTGTGGTTTAAATTTTACTGCTAAAAATCACAGAAGAGCAAATCCATCAATGCACAGCTGCACAAGTCTTAAACCAAGCAAGCCAGTAGCAAAAGTGGCGAGGAACAAAACTTTACCAATTGACGAAAGTGAAGGAAAAAAAAAACAGGAAACCAGGCTCAGTTGGGCATGACTATTTCTCCTCTGGCTAAACAAGCTGCAGCCTAGGCACCAGAATCTGGAGAATATATCATCTAAATATATCATCATATGACTCCAAAAGTGCTGGTACACACTGAATTACATTATAAGAATACAGCTCCAGCCTAAAACAATCTTCTTTTGTACAAACTATCTAAATGATAGATGGAGAAAAGAAAACTGTGAATTTGCATAAATCTTACAGCATTTATAGATATGCAATGCTCCATGTATAAAAGCATTGGAAATACATGACTAAGTCTAAGTCCACTAGAGTGGTCTGTCTATGTTTTTGCGATGTTACTTAGGCTACATTTTGTTGTACATTTCAGATACATGTCCTTCTTGTACACAATAATGAGAAGGTGCGGCTTTCTATAGATATCATCTTGCCAACCACTGACCTAATCCCAACCAATAGTGTTTTCAAAAGCAAACGTAAGAGAAAAATGCATTGCTTCTATGTAGCTTTACCTTGATCTTACATTTATCTTATCTCTTTTGAGGAACTGCTTCATCAAACTCAAACCCGAGCGGTCTTCATCACAAATACAACACCACACAATACAAACTACAGCGTAAACTGACTACATCTCTAAATGTGTCCACATGGATACATAGATGAGGTAAACTTATTTGATTACAAATCACAGACCGTTAAGTTTTGAGGTATTTTTGAGGTGCAAAGAAAAACAAGAAAATAATCCTTTATTAATCAAAAATGTGTCCCTGTAAATATAATTCATGTTAGAAGGATTTATTACTGCTTTGTAGCATTAATTGTACTTAGGAACTTCGGTAAAATGTACATTTAAATATGTTTTTGCAGTTTTACAAAAATGTACAGTAGGCTGAAGCACATATTTCCAATGAGCCTGTGTAGCATAAAAGCATTAACGCACATGTTTCCATGTTCGTCTTTTTTAAATTAAGTTCCAAGGATGATAATGGCTTGAACAGCCAAGCAGAGACAGACTGACTATATGATCTCAACTGGTGCCATGTTTAAATAGATCAGCTTCTGAAATGATTTTCAATGAATTGTAATATATTTTGTTGCATTTGTATGCAGGTGCATTGGGGGAAATGGCATCTAAACATCATTCTGAGTGATTCACAGACTGAGGTATCAGAAAGCGAGAGAGTAAATTCTGCAGTTTAGGGCAAAAGCTGTAATTACATTACATGAAGTTCCATAAAATCCGCCGCGCAGCTGGCATGATGAAACCCTATCTGTGATAATTGACCATTAACGGCAAGCTTGTTTTTGCTCAATGCACCTCTGTTCAACGGCTCCAGATATTGTAATTGCCGCTGAATCACTGGAAAGTATCACAATATTTTTGTTAACTCAGTTACACATCCATCCTGGCAGACGGCTAATACTGCTTTGGCTAATGTAGGTACTGACCTGTCAGACGACCCCCGTTTAACCCTGACAGTCTTAATGTGCTGCTGCCAGACCCTGGATTACACATCGTGGCTTCTTTTCTTTCATCATTGACAGAGGCTAATGGATTTTTTTGTAAAATGAAGATTGGGTGACTTGAATATGTAACATTGGTGACGAGATGTTCATAGTTTTTGTTAATAAGGGGCACGGGTCACGCTTTATCTTGTATCAGTCGCTGGCACCCGAAATAGAACAGCAACTGTAATGACATTCCTTGCTTCTATTGTCCTGTGATTAATCCAGAGCAACGCAAGTTCAGTCAGTTCAAAGTGAGGGGGCATGTGCTGACTGTCATGCATCATGCAACTTTCTCAAACTAACTCATAAAGATAATATTTTTCAACATAGCAAGACAACACTGCTTTCGGTTCAGTTTGCATTGTCAGTTTGTCAATTGTAAAGTAAAAATTTGAATGACTACAGCAAATATATCATATTTTGCATTATATATATTAGATTTTTTATCTAACTTTAGTGCACTAGCACAACCCCCATAAAGAAATTTGATATCTAGAAATAAAAGCAAATTACATACAGTATATGACTAACAAGTTCATATTTGAATTTATATTAGATATATGACATGTTTAAAAACTATAATGCAGAATATTGCAAATAAAAAAAAATGAAAAAATTTGTAAGCATGAATAATAACAACAGAGTGAAGAAAAAAGTAAAATACAGCAAAAAAAAATAGTTCTGTATGGTTTTTCCGGAGAGTCAAACAGTGTAAAGGAACAGAAATTAAAGTAATGAAGTGTAAAATAACACTGTATAGTTTTCATTTTATAAATAATTCAACAGATTTAATCTATATTAAAGTTACAAACGTTGTATGTTAATGACCCTGGATGCTTTTAACTGTGTTAAAAAGCCTTTATAACAAATGCGAGTGATAAAGTTTCACTCTGTTATGGTTATACTTTGCAATGACTTCCCAAATCTCATAAATTCTCAATTGTTTATCAACTATAAATTCAACTCAACATTGCATATCCTGCGATGTGATTATTCCGGACACACATGTTGCGATATCTTATATATATATTTAGCAAAAATTGGAATTACAAATATGTACATATAGACGATTAAAATGAGGCAATATCACTGGCCCATTAACATTTCCTGCCCATTGTAAAACTATTTCATAACTTTAACAAGAGGCAATTTAAGCATAACTTAAGGTTAAAGCAGCTATCATAACATTATTTAACAATATGTGGACCTATATGGATTCTCTGAAGCTATGGAAATGTAAAACAGGAAATATATGAGGACCATTGTTATTGTTTACATCCCTCAAAATGGTCTATATGTATAAAAAACACATGCAAATATGCAATTGGCCATGTTTGCAATATTTTGAAATACATGGTGCATATATGACCATATATCCAAATATAAATCCACATATGAATATATTATTTCATGTAATATAAGTACAATAAAATTTAATTTAATTAAAAATACAATACATTTAAAAACAAAATAATAATATTAATAACAACAACAACAACAACAACAACAACAACAACAACAACAACAACAACAACAACAACAACAACAAACAATAATAATAATAAACACAAATCAAATAATTTAATTAAATAAAAAGTATTAAAATGAAAAAAAAAAACTGGAAAAATATGTAAAGGCTACTCACAAAACCCATCTCTTGGGCTGTAGTTCATAAAGCAGAAGCCGATGAGTATCAGGACGACGGTCCTCCAGGTCACCTTGCGAAGCAGCTGTAGCAATGAAACACCTTTTCTATGCATCGAGGTGAATGCTAGCATTACAGAAGTACCTATAATAAACACAAACCTTGCCAAAGGTTTAAAGACAGCATTACTCTGCAGCACAAAACACATACTGTGCCATTTCACCACAGTTCATCACTAAAAATACAGTATGTGCTTTTGTGACATTATTTGCACTGATTAATCAAAAAGCATCTCTCAATAAAAGATTTTTGCAAGTCAAACTCTGAAGGAATGAGGGGCAGACTGTTTATGCAAAGCTTTTTATGAACAATATTTCTTCTTAAACATTTCCAAACCCACAATTTCAGGTTGATGCTTAATAACTAGGCCTGTATGCATATAAAAATCTGCATTCACTTCATCACGCAAGCCTTTCTTGAAGCAGTCACTGAATATTACAAGCTTTATGTATACTCTCAGAGGAAGAAAGATTAATTGGCATAAGCTAAGCATTATAAACAGTGCCTGGGTTGGAAAAGCCTTAAATCTGAATGCTTCTGAAGCAGATCCAAACCGTTGGACTGAAGTCCCACACTTTTCCATATTAATCTCAAAAATGGAAAGTAATAATTCTCTATCGATTCATTAAGTACATGCTGGCAGCTTACCAAGGCATCACAAGATCAGCAACTGTGAGACCTGTAAAGTACATGGAAAAAGACAGTCATGCACAAGAAAAACACACATCTGGTGCATCTCTTTGCTGGAAAAATGACAGTTTGATTGACACATAGGAAATGCATGATCTTACTGCTGAGAGACGAACATAATTAGTTTTATCCTCATAATCACACTTAACTGCAAACAAATGGTGTCACTCAGCACACGGTAACTGATGATAAAAGATTGTGCGGCCTTAAAAACAATGTTTTCTCATTATTTTTCGATTTTCAGACAGCAAATGATTTATAAACGCTCATGCAGCCATGACAGAGGAGGCCTCACAGTAATATGAAAATCCATCTGCTTTCCCTTATGATCAATACAATTCTGCTGATATGATGAAGAGGCCATTATAAGCCTTAAATTGAGTTCATCTGTGAATACTCCAGGAGATGTGCTTCGTAATAGACCCCCATTAAAATTTAACATGCAGCCCTTCTCGTCCACGTCCTTTGAGGATGTTCATCCAAAAGTCAGGCTGCAGGTTTGAAGTATAAAACTCCTGCTGAATTAAAGTGTCTCTTTGATGAAGCAGCTCTTTAAATGTAATCATCTGATGTCGGTACATGAGTTTTAGTCTGTGAGGATTTATGAGGTAACATTTTGACTTCCCTTTAATAATGGATGTTGTAAATTTATGGCATTTTTGAAAAAAAAAAACCTAATTAATAACATCAGAAAAGTAAAAACCTTTAAAGAGGGATGAAATATTACATTTAAAAAAAATTATTTAGAGCCAAATTATTTTCCAGATGACAAATAAGATTGCTCAACAAAGACAGGTGTTCGGAAGCACTTGTGTACTCTGACTGAATAATTCATGGTTTCAAACTAGACAAAAGCAATAAAGAACTCAGAGAGGAAGTCGGTTGTGAAGTCAACAATGGCTTGTTTTATGAACAATGACAACGTATAACTCATGGATTAACAACAGTGTTATGAAGAACTGTTTGACAAATAACTAGGCAGTCATAGGGCTCTATTTTGACGGTCCATGCGCAAAGTGCAAAACGATGGGCGCAAATGCTTTCAGGGCGTGTCAGGAAGCATTTTTGCTAATTTAAGGACGGGAAATCTGCCTTGCGCTTCGGCGCATGGTCTAAAAGGGTTGAGTTTATTTTCTTAATGAGTTATAGGTGTGTTTTAAGAATAAACCAATTAGAGTCTCATCTCCTATTCCCTTTAAGAGTCAGCTGCGTCGCGCCAAGAGCGCATTCGCTATTTACAGGACGCAAAGTAAGTCTAAGTGGAAAAAATGAGCATCTCACTAGCAAACAGTTAACAGTTTTTTTTAACAGAAAACTGTTAAACAGGGCATCTACTGCTTGAGAATGAGAGATAATGGATCACTTTCACTTTCGCTCTTGGATAGGGAAACCTTTACGCACAAACATCAATTAGTCTATAAATAAATACTTTTGTTTGTTAAGCGCAAATATTCGTTTCAAAACTATTTCTAAATTCAGTTCTAATTTCCAGAAAACGAATAAATAAATAATAATAATAACAAAATGTGCTCAAAAACCTGAGTTATATCCTAAAACACATGCTGTGCCTCATATGGTCTAAAACCTGACAAGTGGGCAAATCTAAGCTTGTTTTTAATGAAACAAATATAAATATGGATATATTAAATAATACTGCTAATAATAATAACATTATACAAAAGCAAATTGTTATGAATGAACTGAAAAAGCCTCCCGAGATGAAGAAGACATGAAAGCAGTGGATTTTCATATTTATATAGGCTAGAAAATAATATGTTTTGTAATATTTTAATCCTTTATATTTATATTCTACATCTATTCCTATTATATCCTATATATATCCTTAATATTTACATTTTTTCATATGTAAAGATATTTGCCTATTGCTCTCTTGTGCGTATTAAGCAGTGTGTAAGCGAGGCGCAACTCTGCGCCGGAGTTTAGACCGGGTTTGTTTTGGTCTAATGAAAAATCTATTATGGTTTCTCAAAATAGCAACGCGCCAGCGGTCCGCCTCAGAACGCCTTCCTTTTTAGACCAGAACGCCTATGGGCGCACTAATGCATTTGCTATTTAAACAGTGTAGCGCAACGCCTCAAAACGACTCTTGCGCCAAGCTTAAACTACCAAAAGACTATTGCGCTGCGTCTTGCGCCCCACTGCGCCGGGTGTATGATAGGGCCCATAGTGTTTCCAGAAAATTTTGTAATTGTTGGTTGCAACTGTCATTAGAGATGTCATGCAGGTTGTGGAGTCATAGCTTATGCTATTTAAACAGTTTGAGATTATGGTGGTAAATAATAAACTTGCTTCAATGTTTATTTTCATTCATAACGAAGCTTTTTCCTCATAAATGCAAAAATGTAAAATCAAATAAAATCAATCATGATTGTTCTATAGTGATCCAACTCTTATCCTTTTGATTAGCCTTGTTTCTTTTGGATTGTGCAGTTTAATTCACAGAATTTCTAAAATTCTGAAAACTTGCACTTTTTTGTCACTTCTTTATTTTCCTAATTTAAAATAAAAATAAAATGTTTACAGATTGATATTTTTCTGTTCCCACAACTCTGTGGCTAGTTGTTTTAAAAAATATAAATAGCTGTTTCAAAATAATGTTAACATACAGTATACTTCCTCTGTCAATTTATGTTTTGAGATTTTACTGCAAATGTCACATCCATAACGGTGGAATTGCTCATATACTATTCATTTTTGGATGAACGATCCCTTTATTGAGAGGTTTTGCTTTGAACAACAGGTTGCATTTAAGCTATAAGCTATAGTTTCAAATTGCATTGCTGTTTGCAAATATTTGCCGTAGCTATGGATTAAGGAAGCACAGAATTTCTGAATTATGTTGGTAATAACTGAACTCGTGACCTTTGTTGGTTAATGATGCATCAGGGAAAAGCACCCATAAACAATTCACTGAGTAATGACAGCATTGGCGGCTCAACTATCATTGTGTGACGCATAGTTGGAGACACAAACTAGACGAAACCAACCTGTGTCACAAATCCTGTATATTTGAATCGGTTATAAGTATCACCAGTGACGTCAAACAGGTGGTGGAGTGAGAGCTTCTGCTAATTAAGTGTCTTGAAATCTAAAAAATCTCAGTTTATTGCTTTAAATAACAACATCACATCTAAAGCATGCTTTGCTATTTTTGTTCTATTTTATTTTGCTTTATTATGTGTGTTCCTTTGCATTATGTGTGCACAAATGTGCTCTAATCTCTTAAATTAAAAGAGCAAAAAGAATGAAAGATACAGATTACTTATTTTACTCCAGTGCATGGTCTAAGTCCATGCATCATTAGGGTGACCAATGTGCAGTTTATCTAGTGACAGTCCCATATTTCATGCTCTATTTTTAGCGGGAAGTGCTTTGTTTTACAGGCCTGTTTTGGATGTACATGTATTATGTGCTTATCATAGTTATACATAAACAGGGAATTAAATAGTTGCTATTCCTAAACCTAAAATCTTAACCTTAACCCATGCTGTTAATGCAAGTACATTTTAAGTACTCATATTGCGAAAAACAAAAGCAATATTTTGGTCTCCTGTCTTATTGCAAAAAATAACACTTTGTCCAGTATTTCTTCTTTACAATAATGTTATCATAGCTGAGCACTAGTATAGTATTTCATCATGTGAAAATAGTCTAATCAATGGTAGTCATTAGTCATAGAATCATGTCATTGCATATTTTGAATTATAAAAAGTGTCAATACAATGTCCACAAGTGAAAAGAAACATGGAGCAACTTGCTATAGTTTATTACAACAAGGTACAAACATGACTAATAAGGAAGATAATGTATGTTGAAAGAAATGTTACCACTAAATCTATCACTAAATTTAGCTTGTACCTCAAAAACATTTAGTATCCATAACATGTTTAGATTCAGTTAGCAAAAGTTCATAGGAACTACAGATATTATACTGTATGTTGCTATAGGAACAACACTTGCTACCACATTTGGATAACAATGCTTTAGGAAACACATCCCTGTTTATTCAATATTCAATTTGAACAATGCTTAAAAGAAGGTTATTACTAAATCATTAATGATTCAGTTGATGATTCAGACCTCTCATTTCAGAATCACTTGTTTAAGACTGGCTGACAAAACTGCTCCTACAGATGCACACAAAGTTCTCCGGCCTAGATTTAAATTATGATTTGCAATTTCTGGTCAAAATGCAGTCAGTCTAATGGCATTATAGATCCCTATATAAAATGTTCAAAAACTTATCAAATATGTTCATCAGTCAGCAAAATAACTCACCATTCCATGGTGCATGTTGGAAAAACCAGTAACCACCTCCTCCATAATTCACAAACACCATCACAGTCAGGGAAAATCTGGAGTAAAAATACAGGAGTAAAGATATTGCCCAAAAATATTATTACACCAATGTTAAACCTATAATGATGCTTAAAGAGATAGTTTACATAAAATGTATTCATTATTATTCTCATCATCCTGTAGTTTTGAACCTAAATAAGAAAATATTTTGAAGAAAGCTGGAAATCAGAAACCACTGACATTCATGAAAGAGAAGAAAATACTATGATAGTCAATGCTCACATTTTTCAAGCTTTCTCTAAAATGCCGTATTTCGTGTTTAATAGAAGAAAGAAACCCATGAAGGTTCAATACACGAGGAGGAGAAAATTATGACAGTATTTTTATCCTTTTAATAAACGTTCAAGTTGTTCAAAATAATTTATGTTTTGCTTAAAATTGTTATATTAGTTATTTTATTTAATAAAATTCATTAAATTGATTAAAAGTAACAACAATAAAGACATTTTTAGTGTTTCAAAAGATTACAATTTTTAAAAAATGCATCACAGCTGTTCTAAACACTTAAATATCTAAATACTAAAGAAATAACTGTTGAGCGGCACGGTGGCTCAGTGGTTAGCACTGACGCCTCAAAGCAAGAAGGTCACTGGTCCAAATCTCGGCTGGCCAGTTGGTGTTTCTGTGTGGAGTTTGCATGTTCTCCCAGTGTTGGTGTGGGTTTCCTCTTGATGCTTCGATTTCCCCAGCAGTCCAAAGACATGCGCTATAGGTGAACTGAATAATCTAAATTGGCCATAGTGTATGACTGCGTGTGTAAATGCGAGAGTGTATGTGTGTTTCTCAGAAATAGGTTGCTGCTGGAAGGGCATCCGCTGTGTAAAACATATGCTGGAATAGTTAGCGGTTCATTCAACTCTGATGAACCCTGAAAAATAAGGTGACCCCTGATAAATAAGGGACAAAGACACAATAAAATGAATGAATTAATGACTTCCAAAAACCCAGCTTTGCCATCACAGGAATAAATTACACTTGATTATATTAAAACAGTAATAATATTTCATAACATCCCTCTTTTTTACTGTATGTTTAAAAAGAGATCAATTCCTTTACCCAAAAACTTGGGCAGAATGTCCAAACAGACAAAGAATGTTTTGTTTGTTTAAACGGTACGTTTTTTCATCAGTATTATGGATCATAAGACCCGAGGGTGTGGCGTTTGTTTTATACATCAGAGCCGAAATGCTGTGTAAGGTAATGCAACCTAAGCATTATGAATCACTCAGGAAATGAACGGTTGTCCTCTGAATCGCCTCACCCAGAAGTGCTGACTAAAGCCCTGCGCTGTAATTTATTGTAGACGTGTAAGTTAGCGAAAGGAAGCCAGGCTGCAACTTATTGTGCGTGATGGAACACTACATTGAATTAGCAGCAGCAGCAGGAAATGCTTTGAAAACGCATGTTCCCTCTATGTGGCATAAATATACCCGTGGACACAAAATTGATTTTTGTGATCGGACCCAGAAACAACATCTCCACTATTAAACTGACAACACTTGCATCCGGGTGTTGAAGTGAATACACTCCGGTTTCATTGTATAAAAACACACTGAGAATCCAAAGCACAGTACAGACCTTCAGATAAACTTCAGTGTATCTAAAGCATCTAAATTTTTCCTGGGCAAATTCAATTAAGAGATCAGAACAGAGACCATTACTGCTCCTTTTAGGCCTAACCTGCTGATACGAGATTTTAATCACATGCCATCCGCTAAAGAGAGCTATTAAAGTAAGCATGCCTTTGTCTTTCTTGTCTCTCTCTCTTTCTCTCTCACACACTTTGCGACTGCATCCATTAGTGTCCATAGTAACAAAGACAAAGGTTAAGTCGTTTTCAAGATGAGACCACAGAGCAATGTTTGCAGTATAGCACGTTTTAGGCCATAATTTTAATTAAAAACACCTCAGTGTTCGGGAAGCTTTCGATCACTTAAAGCTTTTTATTGCTTTAAGGCAAGACACATCAGGTGAATAGAATAAAAAATGAACTAATAGTTTTCACTATTCTTCACTGGTTGATTTATTTCATTAGGAATTGCAAAATGAAATTACATACCAAATTTTAAAGGGATAGTTCACTCAAAAATAAAAATGTACTCATAATATACTCACCCTTAAGTGGTTCCAAACCTTTATGCATTTCTTTATTCTGTTGAATAACAAAGAAGATATTTTGAAGAAAACTGAAAACTTGCAACCTCCTCAACCTAACCTCAAACAACACTTGATACTTACGGACAGGTGTGTTTAATATGGGTTGGAACTGAAGTCTGCAGGGGTTGTTGCTAGATCGGATATAGTTGCGGTCGAAAGTTAACGAGAATTATTTATATTATATTTATATTATTTATTTATTTATTTATTGTATTTTATTAATGTCTATACCCACCCCAACCATCACAGTAATGTAAAAACAGTAGTTGTACCGAGTATTATTTATGCTATCTATTAAATCACCCAATAAATTGTATTTTTTAACGTCTACTCCCACCTCAACCCTAACCCACCCATCACAGTACTGTAAAAATATTAATTACTGTCATACAGTGTCATTAAAAATGCTGCTATATTGATGTGCATATCGCACTTCCAGCCAGCCGTGTATCCAATCTACACTTAACGGTCTGCAGGAAGGTAGATCACCCCTGCTGTAACTATTGACTTCTATAGTAAAAAAAAAAACAAAATACTATGGAAGTGAATGGTTACAGGTTTTCAGCTTTCTTCAAATGAACTCTCTTTGTGTTCAACCAAAAAAACTCATCAAGCACTAAAAAAAGGAAAGCGTAAGTAAATGATGACAGAATTTTCATTTTTGTGTGAACTATCTCGTTAAGGAATGTGTTTAAATATGAAAATTAGGTGTTGTTTAATTAAATAAGCATTACTTTGCATACACGTCTAACAAAAAAATGTGAACATTAGATAAAATTAGGTTCAAAAGTCCTCTTTTTTGACATTCATTCATTTTCCTTTGGCCTAGTCCCTTTATTTATCTGGGGTCGCCACAGCGGAATGAACCGCCAACTTATCCAGCATATGTTTTATACAGCACATGCCCTTCCAGCTGCAACCCAGTACTGGGAAATATTCATATACACTCATTCATGCACATACACTACGGTCAATTTAGTTTATGCAATTCACCCATAGTGCATGGCTGCATCCGAAACCGCATACTTCCATACTATATAGTATACTAAAATCAGTTTGCAAGCTGAGTAGTATGTCCGAATTCATAGAATTCGAAAATCAGTAGGCGAGAAGTACCCGGATTACTAACTACTTCAGGCGTGATTCTGAAGTGCGCATCCCATGCACGCTGCGCTATCCCATAATGCCCCCTGAGAGAATTCATGAATGGAAGTGAGGCGACGCAACTGACGCAGGTAGGTCACGTGACCATGACAAAATGGCGGATGTAGTACGCCCGAATTCCATTCATACTTTTCACATTCATACTGTATAGAGCGTACTTTTTTAACGGCCGAGTAGTACGTTTAAATTCAAATGCAGTACCTACTGAGTAGTAGGCGGTTTCGGACGCAGCCCATGTCTTTGGACTGTGAGGGAAACTGGAGCGCCCAGAGGAAACCCATGCAAACACTGGGAGAACATGCACAGAAATGCCAACTGACCCAGCTGGGACTCGAACCAGCGACCTTCTTGCTGTAAGGCAACAGTGCTAAAAACTGAGCCACCGTGTTGTTGTTTTTTTTACATAGAGGATTTTGGAAATCTCTTTTTATGACTTCATAATTCACAGCCAGAGTAAAAGTAATTTGCACAATCTGATGTGGAATAAAACATGATCTATAAGGTAAATTATGTAGGAACATTTCCCTCTCAAATAACTAAAAACTGCAATGTTATTAGTGTTGTTGAAATGCACATTTATAGCTCAACGCTGAGAGAAGGAAAAACTCATTTTGAGAAAACGGCCTTCTGTACTGTACTCTAACTGAAATATACAGACACTAATAGCTAAAGTGTGTCTAAAATTAACAACTTTTTTTTGGCATTTTTTCAATATAACACTTTATGAAAACCCTAAAATAATCTATAAGTAATCCAAAAAATACATTAAAACTACTGTATATGTTTTTTTGTATTGCCTCTCATTATCAATTGTTGTCAACAAGCGAAAAACACATTTTGGCAGCAAATCCAAGTGAGTATTTATCATTGTCATTTTATCCTCGAGCAGCTCTCTGTGTTCCCTGAGTGAGCAAATTTGTGATTTATATAGACTGCAGTTTTCCCTGTAAGACTGTAAGAGATATCACAGCTGGTAAATATTAAATCCTTAATTATGACAAATATTTGAAATGAATTGGCATGACTTGCTGCAGGAGTGTGATAGGGCATTATTGTTTTCTATTTTAAAGAAATCATCACCAACAAAACAAAGACAGTTATAAAGAGTACAGTTGTACTTTGCCAAATGTCTGTTTAGGAAAATATAGCCTGTATTTGGTCAATACTGTACATTTTGAAGTATAATTCAAGTTAAAGATTAACTTCTCAAAAAGCCCCAACGCTAAACTGAGGGAAAAAAAGAGATATGAATATTTCATTCATTCATTCATTTTCTTTTCAGCTAAGTCCCTTTATTAATCCGGGGTCGCCACAGCAGAATGAACATCCATACACACTCATACACAGAAACGCCAACTGACCCAGCCGAGGCCTGAACCAGCAACCTTCTTGCTGTGAGGCGACAGTACTGCGCCACTGCGTCGCCCATGAATTGAATATTTATACTTGCCAAATGGCAAATGTACACTTATAAAATTACTTTTGCTGCTTGTTTATACTACTTAAACAGCATAAAATGAATTAAAGCAACACAATTTGTAAGTTTTTTGTGGGGACAACTTAATTGTTTTAACCACTTAAATTTGTAAAAATGATTATGTTAACTTAATCGGTTTGTGTTAGGACAACATGAAGAAATTGTGTGAAACCAAGCTATTTTTACAGAGTGAATAAAAAATATTTTGTTCTCACAGATGGCCGGTAACTTTTAATTTTGTAATGCCTGAGAATGGCATAAGTTTTAGCACGAGCGTCAAATAACAATGACAGTACTGTATTTATAAAATACAGAATGTGATTCACAACAATTAATTTTTCTTTCGGCTTAGTCTCTATTTCAGAGGTCGCCACAGCAGAATGAACCGCCAACTATTGCAGCATATGCTTTACGCAGTGGATGCCCATCAAGCCACAACCCAGTATTGGGAATCACCCATACACACTCATTCACACATACACACACTATGGACAATTTAGTTTTCTTTGTGGGCTGTGGGGGAAATCGGGGCACCCGGAGGAAACCCACGCCAACATAGGAAGAACAAGCAAACCCCACACACCCACAAACCCCACACAGAAATGCCAACTGACCCAGCTGGGACTCGAACCAGCGACCTTCTTGCTGTGAGGTGACAGTGCTAACCTTTAAGCCACTGTGCCACCCAGATTCACAACATTACAAAAGATTATAGTAAAAAGTGAGGATTTCATTTAAACAAAATCAGCTTGCATTAAACTAATGAAAAGTGACAGTAAATACAGATACAGAGCTTCAAAAAAATAGATTTCGATTTCAAAATGAGCGGTTTATTTGTGCTTTCTATTAACGTGATTTTTTTTTTTTAAATAACATTGGTACAAAGATTTTAGGAGTGTTTAAAAAGTAATAATGAGCACAAACTTAGCTTAAAGGTGCAGTAGGTGATTGTCTTCAGAAACAGTTTTTGTGGTGCTGGTTAAAAGTCTCTTCACATTGCAATAGTAATGATTAAAGTTAATTATTTAAATGTATTTATATATTCTGGGTAAGGCATAAAACTAAAACATTTTCATTCAATTAAAAATTGTTAGACCGATAATTCTCATAATTCTGATAAGAAGGCCAAACTGTCTGTCAACAATTGTAGATTTGTTACAATTAGATCTACACACCAGCCATATTAACAAACGCTGAATCAAAACTTTTTAAAACCCTAAATCAGTATTGGGGTTACTTTAGCTTGCTGGAGAAAGGATGACACTATGGCTGAAATATTTCTTTTAGACAGGTAATGTTCTGTTTTAAAACTATTTTAGTCATGCAAAGCTGATATAGATTTTAATGTTTTACAAATGGGTTATATGCACAGAAGTGTTGTTCAGTCACTGAAATCTCCTGGCGAAAGATTGATGTGGCTATTTTCAATTTCATAATCGAATTTTTACTGCACCAATAATGTAGATTTCTTTTTAGTTTAACAACAAAAGATAAGTAAATAGCTCTATGGTGCCTATAGCCTGCTTTACAGAGCTGAAGTTTGTATATTCACATTGGTTCATTTTTAAACAATGACAACCTGTGCTGAGTTCCCTATATTGTTTACCATGCTACTCTGAATATTCAGTCTGAAATACCATGTAAGTATGGCTTAGTAATAAGTGTAATTCCTGCACGCGCCAGCCAACCACTAAGCATACATTCAAGAGTTCACACTTAGATATTGCTTGACAACTGTTAGCAGATTTGGCATGCTGTCCCAGGAGAGAACCCTGAGCTTGAAGAAAGTTGAGCCCAGGGCTCCCGCCAGGTCCATAGAGCATGTGAGGGGAGTACGAGATCAGGTGGTTCTCGAGAGCTCTCCTTTTTTTAAAGGAGGAAAGGAGGAGAAAGGGGTGGATGGGGGGTTTCTTCGGAAAACGAAGATAAGGGAGTAAATCTCGCTAGGCTACTTATAGTGAGTTACAATAGATCTGATTGGCTAACTAATGAGTGTAGATGGGAGGCCAGCTGCAGACAATCATATCACGTGCTCCTCTTGAAATTAATTTGAAAAACTTTACGTATTCGCTTTAGGAGAAAGCGCATGAGAGAGTAAGACCAGCGATCCTTGCATGCATGAAATATTGCACATATGACAAGTTTTGCTTGCTACACAACTAAAAACGTGCTTGATATAATACAGTTTTTAGTTCGGAATTGTAGTAAAGTACTATAAAGCTTTCTAACTGGCGAATGACATAATCTTGTAGGTCTCTGTCATCTTTAACGTGTGCGTTCGTGATTTCAAGAGACGTGGCTTTGGATGGCAGGGGAGAGAATGTTTTTCAAACATATTATGCTAACCAGTAAGCATTTAGTCAGATCACCTACTGCACCTTTAATAAAACTATTTTTTACATAAATTTTATATTTAACATAAAATTTTATAAATTTAATTTAATGTTTTATATAAACTATTTATTTATATAAATAATTGTGTATAAAATGTATTAATTTTATTTATCTTATTGAAGATATCTCTATGGAGAGCTCTGATGGGAACTTCCTATTGGGATTAATAAAGTCAACAAACAAACAAACCAACAAATTATTAAAATAAAGGAGGTCAATAACATCACTTGGAACAGCTGAACACTATAGAAACTAATGACATAAAATATATCATAAATTAAACTGAAGAGCATAAATGTTTCTGTTTTCCATGCACAAAACAAAATGGTCACATTCTGAAGTACATTCCTTGTTAACGTAACTTATTATCGCAAACCCACCGACGTCAATTTGTAATCACAAATATGAGGAAACTGGCTCCAGGCTTTTGGCCGGCGAGATTAAAAAAGCAAGCCTTTTTATAAAATTAAAATGCAAACAAACTATACAGTATTACTATACATCACTTTGATGGCATCTGATGAATTAAGGGCGCTGTTCTTCAGCTCTGAGGATGAAAAAAAAAATGTAGCCGCAACAATTTCACCAAAGCGGTGGGCAGATGACAGATGCTTCTGTCTTCAGTGAAAAGTTTTGACTCGCTGCTGGACAGGCCATATTTCATGTTCTACAGCAGGGGAGTTGCAACACAACAGGCTAAATATTCTCACTGAGAGCCACTGACATTATTAAGTTCCACCTATAGCCAAATCACAGATCCCTTGTGTAATTTGCACAGTGTTGATTTTGTTTTGGACCTGCAATAACTGCAAAAGCTCTTGTGAAATATTGTGCATTTGCTGCACAATCCAATAATACCTCGGCGTCATGAATCAACGGAGCCGACAAGCCAGCTGTGATGTCATCCTCTGAGTCTATATGTATGACATGATGTCTATATCATATTCAAATAAAGCCCTCCACTGCCAGATCACATAATACTTAGGCTGAAACGAAGGAAACAAAGAAGCAAAGTCTCTCCAGCCATGCTGATATAACCATTAGGCTTAACAAGGAAATGGACTATTTCATGTCCAAGAGCAAAAGCAGGTGTGGACTGAGAGGAACATCTGTTTTTATAAGCACTGTGGTTTGCAAGGAATATCGTCTTCAATTTGAATGGAGCATTTATGAATTAGGTTTTAAGTAAGTGGGCATTTGCATGAATCTTTATGCATTTTGGCGATTCATTTATATGACAAAGAGTTTAAAAAAGATAATTTTGGAAGATTTCTGAAAACAATACTGTTATTGTCACAGTTTTATTGTTGTTGTATAGATGCTACAAGTGCTACAGCTGAAGCCCCAGTCAGATCATACAATTTTTATTGTATGTTACGAAAGTCACCATGTCAGATTACACGATTTTTATTGTATGTTACGAAAGTCACTATGTCAGATCATAACATCTTTATTGTCGGTTACGAAAGTCACCATTTCAGATCATACAATTTTTATTGTCAGTTTCGAAAGTCATCAAGTCAGATCATACGATTTTTATTGTCGGTTACGAATGTCACTAAGTCAGATTATACGATTTTTATTGTCGGTTACGAAAGTCACTAAGTCAGATTATACGATTTTTATTATCGGTTACGAAAGTCACCATGTCAGATCATACGATTTTTATTGTCGGTTACGAAAGTCACTAAGTCAGATCATATGATTTTTATTGTCGGTTACGAAAGTCACCAAGTCAGACCATACGATTTTTATTGTCGGTTACGAAAGTCACCAAGTCAGATCATACGATTTTTGTCGGTTACAAAAGTCATCAAGTCAGATCATACGATTTTTATTGTCGGTTACGAAAGTCACCAAGTCAGATCATACGATTTTTGTCGGTTACAAAAGTCATCAAGTCAGATCATACGATTTTTATTGTCAGTTCCGAAAGTCACTAAGTCAGATCATACGATTTTTATTGTCGGTTACGAAAGTCACTAAGTCAGATTATATGATTTTTATTGTTGGTTACGAAAGTCACCAAGTCAGATCATACGATTTTTATTGTCGGTTACGAAAGTCACCAAGTCAGATCATATGATTTTTATTGTCGGTTACGAAAGTCACCAAGTCAGATCATACAATTTTATTGTTGGTTACGAAAGTCACCAAGTCAGAACATACGATTTTTATTGTCGGTTACGAAAGTCACCAAGTCAGATCATATGATTTTTATTGTCGGTTACGAAAGTCACCAAGTCAGATCATATGATTTTTATTGTCGGTTACGAAAGTCACCAAGTCAGATCATACGATTTTTATTGTCGGTTACAAAAGTCCCCATGTCAGATCATACTATTTTATTGTCGGTTACGAAAGTCACCATATCAGATTATGTGATTTTTTTCTTGATAAAATCTTGACTTGTTGTGGGACTACACGTTCCTTTATGGTCAGTTGTCCCATGATGTCTACGACAAGCGTTATTTTCCAAAGCAGTCACAAGTGTTGCTATAACAATATTTCTTATCTCAATTTCATCATTTTTTAAATCATATTTCAATCTTAACACTGATGCTTGCAGACAACTAATAACTACATTATTTAAGTGCAATTATTATGACATGAATAGGATCAAACTTATGATTCCTTTTTATTATTAAGATATTTTCTTTGAAATCTAAATGTATTTTGTCCTGCCAGGGTTGCTTATTTAACAATCCCTCGCCTGAACTTGCTGCAAGTGAGACGCAAAAAAATGAAAGCACATAAGCAGCAGCAAGAAAAAATCAGATGCTCAAGACATAGTCTTTAAAATAATGACATATTAAAAAATTAGCAAATATATAACTAAAATTGGTAATACAATCACAGGAAAGCATTCATTAAATGCTTATTTTCCTCAGAGTGAAACAAATCATCCACCCGTATAGTTGAGTAGTGGAGGGGCGCAAACAAGTACCACCTCAGAAAAAATTGTCTCTCCAAGTACCACCATAATGACTGGTATTGAAATACATGGTAGGCCTAAATAAGTGGCTACAGCTCTGCACAGTTTACAAACATGGCAGATAAAATCTTATTATTACCAAAATGTATTATTGTCAGCCACTTTAAACATAATAAATAGTTTAAACAATAACACACTTATAAGGTATAAAATAAAGATAAATAAAATGTTAACGTTTAAATTAAACGTTTAAATTAATAGGTGGACCCCACACGGGCCAGCCCATGTGGGCCCCACGCGGCCCAGCCCAGGTGGACCCCACGCGGCCCAGCCCAGGTGGACCCCACGAGGGCCAGCCCAGGTGGCCCTACACGAGCAAGGCCATGTGGGCCCCACAAGGGCCAACCCAGGTGGGCTCCACGCGGGCAAGCCCATGTGGGCCCCCACTTTAAATAATAATAAGATAGTTGAGTCTACTGTTATGCACAAGCACTTTTAAAATGTACCATCTTTTTCTATTTCTAAGTTTGTAAAGTAACATTTCATGTAAGGATTTAAGGGTACCATATAGTCCATCGAGTCCATATGTCAAATTGCTCTCTGATATCTACATAGTAGGTTGGTGGCTTGGATAAGATCAAACATAGGTATAAAAACATAGGAATTACTTCAAGAATAAAAAGCTCAGTTTTGACCAAACTTAAAACGTTTGTAAATATTAATGATCTCTGCTCTGATGCTTCCATTACTCGTGTCAGTGCCTGCTCTCTCTCTCCCAAACAGTGTGATGTGCTCAGAAATATACAATCATCATACTTCGTTTGTCAATAAATATTTGAAAAAACTGAGAAGATTTTAAACAATATTTCAACTGAAGCGGTTGAGGGATTTCATTCAGTTAGGAGTGTATGTGCTAGGTTTATATAACCAGAGTATGCTCCTAAATTATAATTATACTTGACAAAAGAGAATGCATTTTGAAGCTTTGTCGTATATTAAAACACATTGATATCAACCTTGTGAG
The DNA here is from genome assembly GCF_052040795.2 of Danio rerio. Classification (NCBI taxonomy): domain Eukaryota; kingdom Metazoa; phylum Chordata; class Actinopteri; order Cypriniformes; family Danionidae; genus Danio; species Danio rerio. The sequence goes on from NC_141033.1 coordinate 28,195,408, forward strand.
GTCTTTCTTTCACTCAAGAACTAGTAAGAAAGTAGTACTGTAAGTAAGAGCTGAGTGATATGACATGATGCAAAAAAGTGCATCAAATACAGCAGTTTAAATTCAGTTTTTTGACTCTTTGGAAACACATGAAACAAATTTCACAATATACACATTAAACCAGTGGTCCCCAACCTTTTTGTCACTGCAGACTGGTATGTGCTTGACAATCTTAGCACGCCATCCTGAAGATCAGTCAACTAGGTGCAGTGGTGTAAAGTAACTAATTACAAATACTCAAATTACTGTAATTAATTACTTTTTCTCAGGAATTGTAATTTACTGAGTAGTTTTAAAAATGTGTACTTTTACTCTTACTTGAGTACATTTTTAGTGCTGTATCTGTACTTTTACTCCACTACTTTGCATCAACCTGCAGTCACTACTTTATTTTGTCTTGTCTATGGGGATTAGAAAAATCAATCCTGTAATTCCTGTCCAATTAAATCACACATAGAAGGTAAATTGCCTCATAATGAACTACCTCAAGACATGGGGGATTTATAAATGCAGCAAACTGTTTGGAGGCATTAAAAGTGTCCAAGAAGATGTCCAAAATCAATATCAGTATTTGACGTCATTAGGATGTTGGTTTAAGATGTTGGCTCGACATTGGATTTTGGTCACTTTCTAACACAACCTAAAATCAACCAAATATCAACGTAATTTAATGTTGTTATTAGACATCAAAATAACATTATCCTTAGTCGCTGGCTAGACATTGAATTTTGGTCACTTGACATTACAACCTAAATCTAACCTAATATTAACGTCCTATGACGTTGTGTACCTGCTGGGCAATAACTACTATACTACAGAATGTAACGTTTACACACACACATCCACAAATTACATGTAAACGCATCAGCTTTACACAGCGTAATACTCACTATGCAGGAGTACTTTTAAAAGGGTTACTTTTTACTCGTACTTTGAGTAATATTCACAACAGATACTTTTACTCTACTTGCACTACATTTTTAGACAAGTAATGGTACTTTTCCTTAAGTATGATTTTTCAATACTCTTTCCACCACTGACTAGGTGTGACTGGAAGGTGTGTTGAGCCGCTTGTGCGTAAATTTGGACTGCACAAGTCACGTGCCTGCATTGGAAATAACAAACTTGCAAAGATGCAATATGTGAACAGTCGCCATCATTTGCAATCTTCAGCCATCAAACTTCTTGCACAGACATGCTGGATTTACCCAATTTGTTGACAAATGGGTTGCAGATTCATTCCTTGGGAGTTTGTTGGTCCTTCACTGGGCCTTTTCTCCTTTGTAAAAAAAAAACTTTCCAAAGACATCTGTTTCTTACTCCTTTAGCTAGCTTGTGGGTTAAATTTTGGCGCTCAAGTTACCGAGATGTAACCAAGAGAACTCGGTCATTTTTCATATTAAAAGATTTTTCAAAATAAATGATTGTTCAGACTCAGATAATAATAAAACTGAAATAAATCATGATGCTTTGTGGGGCCTGATATCAACTGATTCACAGAGCAGGGGCTTGAAGACCACTGCCTTAAACTAACAAAAGATACAAATAAACAGACCTTTTCATGGTCGAATCTGACGAGCTGTGAGCTGTCAGTGGTCCTGCATGACTGCCTGCTTCAAAAAAACAGCTCCTTTACTCATCCTTAAATCCTGTTGCATTTTTAAAATAATAAAAATCCCACACACATAGTAGGTATAATAAAAGCCTAAATAAATTTAAGATTAATGTGGAAAATATAAGGTGCGTCCCAAATCGCATACTTGTGCACTATTCTACGCGATTTTGTAGTATAAGTAGTGTAAGTAGTACGTTCACGCTGAAAACTCTTAAAATATTAAGTGCACTTTAATTACCAGAATGATGCACTCAATCAACCAGTAAAATGAAGTGTGTATTGATGGACTCTTCACAAACTCAACAGTCGCAGCTTTGCTCACATAGCAGAAGGGGCGGAGCTATCGGGTGCACATGTTGGATAACTTTATTTATTTTGGAATATGAAAGCAAAATTCTCCTTTTAGAGTGATTTTACTGCCTCCCGATGGTGAACGCGGATATACTCATGGCAGGTATTATTTGGTACTTTAATTTGGTTCATTTATTTCACTAATTTGGCAAACCGTCAAAATGTCATCAGGTAAACGGTTTGAATTTCCGCTTAGTAAAAAAATAACCATTAGTGTTCCATTTGGGACAACACTACATACATTGACTACGCTGTTGAGTGTGTAAGTGCAAAAGTACATGGTGCATAAGTGCAGAGTGTATAGTGGGCCATTTGGGACGCAGGTATAATCTTTGTTGTAATCTCTTAAGGAAATGTTGTGGCCAGGGGTGTGCATAATAATTATAACATATGGATCATCACAGTCTGTGTTTTGATCTGACCGGCCTGTTTTTTTTACCAGGATTTTTAAATTAACAGGATTTACAAGAGAACAAGGAAACAATGGTGTTTGAGACTCATGGTATTTCATTTCCATACTGAAGTTTTCTCATTCAGCTCTTTCTAGGTACAGTATAATCTTTATGCCAAATTTGCTTAAATTTGCAGTTATAGTTAATCAAAGTTGTATAACAGAAACAATGATTGCTAAGTAACATCTAATCTGCAATTTTCTACAGTATTAAGTGCATTTTATGCTTTATTTGTTCATTAGCTTTACTCAAATAATGCAGTGCTGTATTAAAGGGGCACGTCACTTTGTTAGCAACAAAAAAACTTTGAAGCTAAGATTAAATGTGAAATAATTGTTTTTGAAAGCATTGCAGTTTGGTGGTTTTGGTATTTTATTATTTATTTGCCTGCTTACTTAATTTTTCTCTTGAAAAGAAACAAAAACATTTTAAGTATTTTTTAAATACCAAATGTGTTTTATATTTAACTTATTGCATTGTGGAAAGTTCATACCTGATGTCTTTGTATTTATTATTATATTCAAACAGCCTCTTTGCTTCCAGAACATTTTCTCCCTGCATATAATTCAGTGATGAAATCATGAACATTTAATTAGTCAACTAATTGCTTGAATGAATGACTTTTAATCAGCTAGGAAAATCATTAGTTGGGGGCAGCCCTAATAGTTTTAGGACATATTACACAGCTTGTATGTGCACAGGTGTGTTTTGTTTATTTACTAAATGACAGCACCTACAGGCATACGTGAAAGGGGATGATCTTTATCAACATTGCCATCTGTATGCAAAGTGTTTCCATTTTCAGAACTTGAACATCCATGTAAATACAAAGAATAAAAAAATAAAAATAAAAATAGATTAATTGTGATTAATCGCCAAAATAACCAAAATAAGTTTATTTTGGCATAATATATACGTGTGTGTGTACTGTGAATTTGTATTATGTTTATATAAATACAAAATTAATCTTTTACCAGCACTAAAAAACAGTAGAAGGCAATTCTGAAAACCCTAAAAGCTTTGTTGTAACTGTCATCGATAGTACAAATTGCCACTGGTGATTGTGATCTGAAAAGCACTTCTGCGACACACATGGATTATCCATTACACAAATCTTGATCTGGGAAGTCATATCCTCTGCTCTGGCTCCAGATCCACAGCCTGCTGAATATGTGCTGATATGATGCCCGCGTTATTACATCAATTACTGAGAAGTGAGAGGTCAAAGCCACAGCAGTTCCTGTTTCTGCATTTGCCCTCCAGCCTCCGTCAAGCCACTGCCGGGCCTCCCGATTAAATCACATCACCCTTACCCAACAGCAACCCACTGTTCCTCACCGCAGAGGCAAAAGATATTAGAGGCCGTGCCTAGAGCGAGCACTGCAAACAATGGGCCGAGTGAGCGTCTGCCCAGCCTGTGACCCCGAACAATCTCTTTAGCCCACAATGAGCGAACACGGTTGTCAAGCCTATGACCATTGATCAGTATTAATATGTTCTTACAATTCTGTGTGAATAAATTAAAAGGTTTTTTGATGGGGGACATACCCTCTGAATGTGTCCAGTGACTTCAGTCTTGATGATTTCGGTTTGCTTTCGTCAATTTGTTGTTCGGTATTAGGCTCCTCCTAAAATAAAGATTAATTAAAACAATTATTTATTTTAAAGTGTTAAAAACAGTGCTTTATATCTTTTTAGAGGTAGATTCAGGGACAAATTAGCTTGAACACAATTTAAGCCAAGTATGGTTTAGTTAGGTAAGTGGGACTAATAAACCACCTGTAGAAACGCACTTCTCTCTATATAAAAAAACACTCCCCCATCCTTACTCTAGCACTTAATTGTCTGAGCACTAACAGTTTCTTTGTATAATTAGCACTTTTGGTGTGTACTGCCTCTTCTTGTTAAATCGCTGAATGGCTCCTCAATTATAAATTGCTATGGACAAAATCATTTTCTCGATGACAAACTGTAAACGTAGCTATAAAACATATTAAAATATTTAATATAATTTAAAAAAATTATATACAAATATATAAATATATAATACTTTAAATATGTTAAACACTATTAAATATTATATATATAAACTAATAAATAATAAACAAAAACAAATATAAAATCTATATATTTCATATTTTTATATTAGATACACATTATTTTTACTGTTGTTGTAACCAAAGCAACAAAACATTTATACAAAATTTTTTTATAATAATCAATTAATTATTGGTTAATAAATATAATATAATGTGATATAATATAATATAATATAATATAATATAATATAATATAATTTAATATAATATAATATAATTACTTAATTTAATAATTTATTATGACATTTTTATTTACATGATTCCAATTTTGATTATAAAACATAAGATCAAAGAATTTTGATGAAAAATCGCTTAAAGCAGTGGTGCCCAAACTTTTCCTTATGAAGGGCCAAAAACCTAACTTGATTGAGGCTAGTGGGCCGAATGTAAATATAATTGCATGAGTAATTTTCAAATTTATTAAATAAAATTTGAAGATAACTAGAAAACAGCTACACTAGTTTTTGCCTTGATTTGCTGACTGATGTCTTCTGCATAGTCTTCTGTCCATCGAGTGACAGTATTTACATTTTAAAAACATCAGATTAATTTACAACATTTAACTAAAACATTTAATTTTAATTAGCTTTTTTTGGTAGTTCAGCATTAAAATACACCAACCCTCTCCATCATTCTCACTCTCTTCTAAGATGGGATGGTGGGCCAAATCAAAAGTTACAATGGGCCAATTTTGGCTAGCAGAGCAATACAAAAATTTTATCATATACAAATATATGCAAAAAGCATAATTCTATATATAATATAATATAATATAATATAATATAATATAATATAATATAATATAATATAATATAATATAATATAATATAATATAATATAATATAATATAATATAATATAATATAATTAAAAACTACTATATTATAAGGTATGAGCTCCAAAATTTCTAAAATAAAAACTTTAAATGAGTTAAAAAACAAAATCATAGGCTTCATTGTCCATGTTTGGGAAGAGCGAGCAGGCTTGTACATGTTAGGGGAGCATGAATAGTTTCTCTCATTTCCAAAGAAAGACGTTCCCATCCACCATATGGTCTTGTGATGGCAGTGAGATCCATCAGAAAGAAATTAGCATTACCATCTTCCTGCTCTGGCTCTCCAAACAACAGCATGATGGGCCGCAGACAAAGCTAATCAAACTTTCAGACCAGAACAAGAAAACAATACCTCCAAAAAAAACAACAACATATATATCTTTATGAGCCATTAGCATTTTAGATGTGATCATCTTGGAAGTTGTAGATTAGAACGGATAAAAACAATAAACAAATGCACAGTGTCTGATGCATAACATCTGTTTCTTTTGTGTGATGTACGAACTGTTTTGCTCTCACCATTTCCATGGAGTTCTGAGGCCCGTGGTGACACATTCGATTCTTTAGCCTCTGAGAACAGCGTAATCTGTAGGAAATACAATCATGAATGAAGCTAATCATTTTGATTGGTGAAAGCAATTTAAATAAATGTTATGCATACATTTACTAAAGTGTAAAGATGTAAGGTTGATACATAATATTATCATTATTCATATTTGAAAATTATTTAATTATAATTTTTCATGTTTGTCATTTTCATTATAATACATAATATATATTGTAATAAAATGTAATTTATTCCTGTGATGGCAACGCTGAATTTTCATGATCATTACTCCAGTCTTTACTGTCACATGATAATTAGAATATGATGATTTGATCCTCATATAATTGTTAATTATTATCAATGTTATGATCCCTTGTGCTGCTTGACGTTTGTTCTGGAAACTGACATGCCATTTATGATTATTTGATTAATTTGTAGTTATTTTAATTTGTATTTGAATTTGTATTTATTTATTTGTATTTATTTGAAATATAAATATTTTTTGCATTATTCTAAATGATTTACTAACTCATTTGATCTATTTTCAGAGATAGTTCACCCTCCAAAAAAAAAAAAAAAAAAATCTGTCATCCACTTTTACCAAACTGTTTGAGTTTCTTTCTTCTGTTTTGTTTCTAACACAAAAGAAGATACTTTAAAGAATGTTTGAAATCAGCAGCCATTGACTTCCATGGTATGTTTTTCTCATTAGCATTCTTCAAAATATCATATTTAGTGTTAAACAGAATTTTAGGTGTGAAATCACTTGAGGAAGAGTAAGTGATTAGTACATTTTCATTTTTAGGTGAACTATCCCTTTTACTGTCTGCAGACTTTTGAATGGTGAAGTAATTGCTCAAATTCAAAAGAGAAAATAAGTTAAATGTTTACCTGAGTATATAAGGTAAAGAGACCCAAAATGCAGCAATGAAAGTCAGAATCAAGAACGCCGCCAACAGTGCTGAGGAAACAATATCAAATTTGTCATGTCAAAGCAATGGTTGTAAACATTTCGTCTAGTGTTTTTACAGTTGTTACAAGCAATGATGATTCTGTGATTGTTTCTTGAATTAGTAAGTCTGATAGTTTGATAACTTATTGAAACCTTTAAAAGAAAAACGAGTCCTACCACAAAAGAAGAAAAATGTGTCGCTCATTCAATGCATGTGAATAGTGAGCAGCATTTAAAAAGTGATGTGTTTTTTAGACAAATATGCAGAAGTATCACAGAATCACAGTATCACTGTGAGTATGATAAAGTCACACAAGCTGAATTTAATGTGTTATTTGTCATACTTATTTACCAATGCTTATCTGCATTTGCTTACGATTGCACATTCACGAGTCTATTAAATCAACAGTTTTGAATAACCAATATAGATTGAAATTCAGCACAAAACCCATTTAGGGATAAACATAAAGAGGACCAGACGTGACACTTAAAAATAAAATGAAGAATCAATTGAACAATTTAATCATTCTAACATAAAAATAAATAGTCAAGCCCAAAACTATTCATACCGTAGCCCTCGCAAATTCTGACTGAGTTTTTGTACAAATGTAAATACAAGTTAAGAATTTCTTTTCACAATGTTGCCACTTATATACCTTCTTATTATCTTCTGAGAGAAGCCTGTGTCATTTACAGCCCTATAAAAAAAACTTGCTGGTTGAACAAATGTAACTTTAAGTCAGAATTTGCCAAACGTATGAATTATTTTAGGCCTGACTGTACATATAAAGAAATTACCTTTATCTTTAAGACGCATTTCTATTTATTGTTTAATTCGTGTTTTGAAATATCATTTAATAAAACAGTGCATTTTAAAATGATTTAAAAGAGTATAAACAGACAGACCTATTGAAAACTGTTTATTAATTCATGTTTTAAAATGCTGATTAAAAGTCAAAATAAAATAAAAAACAATTTAAAATGATTATTAATATACTTTTACTTGTGTTTCAACACTTCATGAAATGTTTTCAATTTGTCTATTTAATCAAACATTGAAAATGCTCTGTTGTATTAAATGACATTTTAAAAAACACAAATGAAATTGATTCTTCACCTTATATTTAAGTGTCACTTCTGGTCCTCCATATAAACATACCTGCTGTGATCTTATTAACACAATATTGCAGTCCTGCTTACCTACAATGTAAAGAAACATTTGGAAAATAGTCATGACAACAAATGCTTTTATGTTACTTTAACCTAATTTACTAAGTTAATAAGGTTTCAACTATACTGTAAAAAAATAGACTTAAAATTGACATTAAACTTAAATTTTAAGGCAACCGGCTTCATTTTTGAGTTTACTTAACTTAAAGGGCAACTATGATGAAAATCATCTTTTGTAAGCTGCTTGATCAGAACTGTATGTAGGTATAATGTCCACAGTCATACAGGAGTGATAGAAACAAAATAAGTCTCTTTTTTTTCAACTTCCTGATGTTAAAATAGATCCAAATCTCTCCCATTTTGAGGCCCACCACAACGTGATGTAGGAGTGCTGTTTCCCTGCCTACCGAACTGACTGATAGCCGCGTATTAATATATCTCCATAGTGACGCCTATAATCATACCAGACAGCACATGCACAAAGCAACCAGGATTAAAAGATCTGTTGAGCTTGCGATGACCATCAATCATCATCAAATGTGATCAAGAATGAGTTTTACAAGTTTAAAGTGTTTTTAAAACAGCGCATGTTTGTAATGAATTACACAATTACACAATTTTTCTGTCTTCATCACCACAGCCGCATGTCAGTACAGTTGTAAAAGAAGACGCTTCAATAACGGTTTGTGGATGTTAAATCAGGTTTATTTTGTACATTACCATAACGGATATCCATACAGCAGTGTATATTAACATGCATCCTGTCACATTTGCTGTGCAAATACAGTGCAAAGTTAAATGTGCATGCTGTGTGTGTGTCTGTGTGTGTAAGTGAACTTTGTAACGACATTGTGTTTGACTCATCGTTGCAGAAAGGCGTGAATTACTTTACAACACACACATCAAATAATCATTGGGAAAGTTCTTACTGTAGTATTTCTCATGAACATTATGTGAGATCTGCTTTCTTCATGTGCTGTTTATCTGACGCAGCTGGAGATTGAGCCACTCTCTGACAGGCTCGTGGGAACAGTATAGGGAGAACTAGCATTAAAGGCACATGTATTTGTATTGGGTTGATTTTTTTAAAGAGTAGGTTTTTTTTAGCTACTAATAACAAAAAACTTTTAGTCAGTTTGACTCATTTAAGTTAAGATGACAAGAAAAGTTCATTCCATTCAAGAAAAAAAAAGAAAATTACAAAAAAAATTATTTATTCTATTTAAAAATATGTATACTTGTATAAGAGTTAGCATTCCCAAATCCAGGCCATGGTTGCCATCTCCAAGTTGGAGGAAAGTCCTTACCCCAGTTGGAGGAGTTTTAGTATCTTGGAGTTTTGTTCACCAGTAAGGAAAGGATGGAACGTGAGACTGACAGGCAGATCGATGCAGCGGCAGCAGTAATGAGGTCAATGTACTGGTCTGTTATGGTAAAGAAGGTGCTGGGCTGAGAGGCAAAGCTCTCAATTTACCAGTCAATCTAAGTTCCTACTCTCACCTATGGTCGTGAGCTTTGGGTCATGACTGAAAGGACAAGATCTCAGATACAAGCGGCCAAAATGAGTTTCCTTCGGAGGGTGGCAGGGCACACCCTTACAGACAGAGTGAGGAGCTCTGTCACCCGGGAGGAGCTAGGAGTAGAGTTGCTGCTCATCCACATTGAGAGAAGTCAGCTGAGGTGGCTCAGGCATCTGTTTCGGATGCCTCCTGGACGACTAGCAACACTTTTGGGATCCGCCCAGAGGAGCTGGAGGAAGTGTCTGGGGAGAGGGAAGTCTGGGGTTCTCTCCTAAGGTCCCGTTTACACTAATGCGTTTTGGTTTTAAAATGGCGTTTTAGAATGAAAACGATCTGCGTCCACACTAGCGTTTCACCCAGCGTTTCAGAACAGCTCTTCGTCTACACAAAAACACTAAAAACACACATCACATGACCACAAACACACACACTCCCTGGCAAGCGCTGCAGCCTATCTACCAAGATGAGAGCTGTGCTAGTCGGATGGTTCATCAGGGATCTCCCACTGTATCTAATCTCACTATATTTGCTAAACGTAATATTTAATTCATCTTGTTGTCTATATCTAAAAACATTTTCCTCGACTTTCGTCTTTTGAATCTATTACTTGTTCTCGGGTAACGTGTTTTGGCTGAGCGCAGAGATAAATTAATAATTAATCTAACTACGTACATTCTGTATATTGACTGATTGCTTGCCTTTATTTCCTATAATGTATAAACTTATTTTACGTTAAACTTTTAAAATGGCCATTAGTGATTATTAAATCTGATATTCAGCAAAAGAGAGGGCATGTTTCGTAATTTCAAATGAAAGGAGGCAGTAATGTTATAGGCTCCATCTTGTTATGAATACAGTGAAAATAACGCTCATATATGCAGCACAACATTTCTGCTGTCTGTTTAATTATTAATATCGAAATGAAAATAGCAGTTCCATCATGTTTTTATTTTATTGTTAAGAAAGTGAAACAATGTCCTCGGGAGTCTGTTTTCCATATCAAACTTGCAAAGTCTGAACTTACAAGAAGAGGATGCGGAACTTTAACTGTGTGTAGGCAACTTAATATTGAGGGAAAAGCCTCAATCAGAGAGGCGAATGTCGGCAACCCCGCCTCCGTTTACAGATGTCTCTGTTTTCCCCCATCCACACTGAGATGGAGCAGCAGCGTTTTAGAATGAAAACGGCCTCTCCAGCATTTCCAAAATGCTCCGTTTTTGGCGCTCGAAAACTTCGGCGTAGTGTGGATGGATGTCAAAACCGTAGCAAAACTTAAGCGTTTTAAAACTAAAACGCATTAGTGTAAACGGGGCCTAGGACTGCTGCCCCCATGACCCGGCCCCGGAAAAGCAGTTGAAAACGAACGAATGAATGAATGAATGTATGTTTATATTCTATATTTTTATAGTGTAAAATAATAGCCAACAATCTATAGCTTTTTTTAAATACTGCATTAAATGTAGGTTTTCTTTACACCAACTGCTATCATTATGTCCAGGCATTACTTCAATTATGTAAGATGTAACAGGGAACCATTATATAATTCTTTTGAATCTTTTTTTAAACGTTGGTACTATTCAATTTGACATGTATTAGAAAAACATTTTTATAATTTCTCTTCTCTGTGGTAGGAAAAAAGAGGCATACGTCATTAGAACAATTGAATTTAAATATTTGTGCCAAACAATTTATTTCAGTAAAGGATTATAAACAAGCTTTCTTGGCTCTGAACAGCAGCTTCTGTCACCCATGCTGTGCCACAAGGGAGCTCTCAAGAATCCAGCAGTGTCCTTTCATGTAATCTGAAACCAGTCTATAGGCGTGCAATCAATCTATGAAACCCTAGCCCTGGGTCTCCAATAAGGCCATGCACTGAGGCAATATTTTCACAGGGTATGATAGAATGGAACATATCGGCTGCCAGAGGCTGTCCTCCATGACACTGACTGACTGCTGAGGGGAAGGTGTAAAACAGGAAGCGGAGATGTGTCATATTCCCAGTTTCTGGAAGCTATACAGAATTGATACAGCGGTTACTGCGAGATAAAACTAAAATCAGACTGAAAAGAGATGAAGATGATAGACTTTTTTCATATCACATAAAATTATATTGAATTCAACATTTTTTTTTATTATTTAATAATATTATATAGTGAAGTTAACTTGAGTGTTGTCTATTGTTTTTAATTATTTACAGTTAAAGGCAAAATTATTAGCCCTTATGTGAAGTTTTTATTTTATTTAATGGTACCCAGGTGCTGTTTAACACATTTAATAATTCATTTCTTTTGTCTTTGCCATTGTGACAGTACACAATATTTTGCTAGTTTTTTGCTAAATTATAATGCTAATTTTTTAAAGAAAAATAAGACTATTTAAACAAAAACAATTGTAATATTGTGAACAATTTCCTTGCTCTGTTAAACATAACTTGTTTTAAAAATAAATTGTTGAAAAATGACAACTTTACAGGAGGGCTAATCATTTTGTGTACTGTACATTAATATATATCACATTAATTTTTAAATGAACTGCATATCATTTAAATGTATTTATGTATTATTTTATTTTATAACATTTTAAATGTTTTTTGTTTAATAAACATTGGTGTGGGAAGACCATTTTATGTAGAGGTGTCGTCACGCAGTAAAATTTGGAAGTCGACAAAACTAAAGTTTATATAATATGATGATGATCTTATTTTAACTAAGCATGGCTATAAAGCAGAAAGGAGAGATAATAAGTCATGGAGGTAAGACTTAATAAAATTAATTCTTTGTCATGTGTTGGGTCTAAGACAACAGATAATTTCATAAAACATTTTTTCCACATTCTATAGAATTGTCATAATTAATATTCATGCAAAAGATCTCTTAAATGATCTTAGCATATCACTACAGTTGCGTCTTTACATTGTTTTCCAGTTAATAATATTTTTTAAAATAATAAATATAAATAAATTACTATATTTATTGAAAATAAATATATTTATTTGTGGTAGGGGAGAGGCGCGCTTTATGTCTAGCAATGCCCTGGGTTTGGATTACTTTAATTGGTTATACGACAATATAATTGATGACTTTGCAGCAAAAAGATAAGATAGGTTCAGATGTAGTGAAAAATTTTTACAATTTCAGTTTGTATGCTATCTGAATTGTTTGTATGAGTCAATTACATGTGCAACCATATAGTGTCTCATTTTATTTTTGAGGGGGTATGAGGGGGTGAATATGGGGGGTTCACCCAGAGCGTCATTCAAACCAGAACTGCCACTGACCATAGTGAACAATACCTAAACCACGAATGAGAAGCATTTTCTTTCTCTCCTCTCTCTCTCTCTCAAAACCCCCCCACTTCTCTAGCACTAAATTCTCTGGGCACAAACAGGTTACTTTTAAAAACTAGCAGCACTTTTATGTATTGCCTCTTTTGGTTAAATCGCTGAATACCTCCTCAATGCTGATAACATCCTCTCACGGTGCTCCAGAAAAGCTAGCAGTATAGTGAAAGACTCTACCCATCCCTTCCACAGTCTCTTCTAGCTGCTGCCACCAGGAAGAAAGTCTCGAAGTAATAGAGCCTGCTCGGCTAGACTATTAAACAACTTCTTCCCACAAGCTGTTACAAGTGCATACAGTACAAGTGAGTGGGCTTCACAAACCACCTGTAGAAAAGACATCCTCTCATCTCTCTAACTCTTGCACCAGGTAGCACATTTGCACTATAGACACTCTTAATCACTCCATGTTTTCTCTTGAAAACATTGTGAGCGGGCTTGACCTGTAAAAACAATCTACTCTCTTATGCACCTGACACTTTATCTAAACTCCTTTTTACAAGAACGCAATAATGAAATTGATGTCTACTATAAATGTACCACAATCATGTTGCACTGCGTGTGTCAACCTTAAATAACTGTCTTGCACAATATTAAACCTTAAATACCTCTTTTACACAATATTCACCTTTAATAGCTTTCTCCACATATCCTGCACAACATTGTTCAGTCTCATGTAAAAGTACTTGTATAGTCTGTCTTATGTGTATAGTTAAGTATCTAATAGTATTCAGTTGATGTCAGAATTATTAGCTCCCCTTTGAATTTTTCTTTTTTTTTTATATTTCTCAAATGATGTTTAACAGAGCAAGGACATTTTTACAGTATTTCTGATAATATTTTTTCTTCTTGAGAAAGTCTTATTTGTTTTATTTTGGCTAGAATGAAAGCAGTTTTTAATTTTTTAAAAACCATTTTAGGGACAAAATTATAAGCCCCTTTAAGCTAATTTTTTTTTCAGAAAGTCTGCAGAACAAACCATCGTTATACAATGACTTCCCTAATTACCCTAACTTGCCTGGTTAACCTAATTAACCTAGTTAAGCCTTTAAATGTCACTTTAAGCTGTATAGAAGTCTCTTAAAAATATCTAGTAAAATATTGTTTACTATCATCATGGCAAAGATAAAATAAATCCATTATTAGAGATGAGTTATTAAAACTATTATGTTTAGAAATGCGTTGAAAAAATCTGCTCTCTGTTAAATAGAAATTGGGAAAAAAATTGGGGGCGAATAATTCAGAGGAGCTAATAACTCTGACTTCAACTGTATGTGCATGGGTGTTTTAAAACAGCTCTAATGTCTAGTGTTGTGTTTGTATTTATGATTAGTTTATGTAGGACCGTTGTCCTGCAAGACACGACATTTGGTTCCTCGGTATGTCCACAGATGTAGAATAATGACAATACAGCTTGACTTAACTTGAACTATAAGTAGCTTTGGACATATCCCTCGATATTCAAATTCTTTGGCACATACCTGCATATTATTCATTTTGAATCTTTTTTTTTTTTTGTTCGGAAATCATGGGATATTTATGATACAAGAAATAAAACATTAATATACATATAGTTTAATGAGGGGAAAATGTGACACATGCAGGTTGCTTTGGCTTTACTGTGATAACAACATAAAAGCTTGTAGTTTAATATTAGAAACATATTGTCTTTATATTATCAAAAATAACTTTTTTTATATGCACACAATAAAATGTGCATGTAGATGTGAAACTATTTGCAGTCAATTGTCCTTTTTCAAAAGTTCAAAACCCTCGCTGAAAGTGAGACCAGCGAACTTTGATATACTTTTTCGCTGTCCGTAAAAAAGTTCAACATTGTTACATAACGCTTACATAAGGCTTAAATTGGAAGCCCACCGTTTATCATCTTTTATAATCAAAACATGAACAACAGCCTCATGCAGAATATTGCGGTTAATCAAATGGACATGTTGCACCCGGTGATCTCAAGCCATCGCTGTTCGATGGGACAGCGGAGGCCTTTTGTGGAAAAACAAACACAGAGTGGAGCATTTGATCAAAGTGTGAACACACTTGATGACATGAGGGAAAACAGTGAAGCTGTGATGATACTATAGTGACGACTGAGTTCAGGAGGCTGGGTAAACAGGCCCTGAGATAAATAAACGCAGCATGTGTGTCCAGGACTCTGCCTACTTAAGAATAGTGTACTGTTAAATCGTCTAATTAGTCATGATGCCTCATATGTACTTCACATTAAAAGGGAGGAGAGCTTGATTGGTTGCCAGCTAGAAGGTAGCTTTGCTAGTAGGTTTTTGAAGCATCATAGAGATGTTGCCAAAGTTCTTCTGGATTTAGTTTGTCTCAGTTTCTTTTGTTTCTTCATGTTATTCCATACAGACTGGATGATGATCAGATCAGATCTCTGTATGGAGCACTGGCTGTTGTCAGACTCCTTGTGCAGACAATAATCTCACTATATAATAATTACAATGTAAATATACACTACCTGACAAAAGACTTGTCGTTAATCCCAGTTGTAAGAGCAACAAATAATAACTTCTAGTTGATAATTTGGAAAAGTGGAAGAAGTCAGATTTTTACTGTTAAACTGCATCCCAATAATCACAAATACTGGAATGCATCGGAACCCGCATGGATGCAAGATTCTCAAAGAAATCAGTCAAGCTTTGAATTAAGTGGGGCAAGTTTACATTTTTTTTTTTAGCTGCTTTCATTTAATGTTGTCCTCACTTGCAAATATCTGCTAATTGATTAAATGTAATTATATAAATTATATAAATTATATAAATCATGTTGTCATAGTAATATCACAAATAGCTAAACACAAATTCAGGTCTGTATAAATTAAAATATATTAACTAAACATATTTATGTTTAGTTTATAAGCATAATATAAGCAAATATACATTTATATTTCATTTAGGGGTATGAAAAGTATTAAAATCTCTTGCTGTCATCAAAATATTTAAACCTTTGAAAACAGCCATGAGGACAATTAAGGTCATGCATATATTTGTACTGAAACATAATAAAGTTAATGCCGATCATCACTGTCTAATGATCCTCAGTAAATGATCTGCTCTAATTACAGAGTAAAACACTAATTGCTTAAGTTGAAAATCAGCAACCTTTAGGCTACTCTAATTTGCTCAGCTTAGATTGAAAGTGAATTGAGTTTAAGCAGACCAGTTACTGAATGCCTCCATAATTTACAAGGCTGAGGTCAGAGTTTATATTTCCATACCAAGATAAGCTTAAAATAACAGTCTAGAATAACAAATCCCTAACATGATCATTCTGGACAGTGCAATTCAATTAAAAACAGTGAGCTTTTTTTCCACCGTCCCCTCATCGCTTCGTCTTAACATCTGCGGATCACCAGCACCATCACTTAAAATGTAAGAGCCCATTGGAGCTGGAGTGTAATCACCATCCAGTCCGGCTAATGGAAGCTCATCATATAGCCGAGGTTTAGTCACACTGGCCATATATCTGGCAGATAATGGCTACTTGCCCTTAAAAGTCTGATCTACAACATAATCTGCACTATTGCAAAGTAGACTGCACATTATGTAGCGTGGTGCTTTCAAAACCCCATTATGCTTTAATCCTTCACGTTCCTCTAATGTATTTCCCACAATGCTCCCCTCCAGGGGCATCTTCGAAAACAAACATGGCAGAAAAGCTTTTCTTTAAGCTTTTTTTTTCAAGAAACAAGCAGTTCATCGGATCAATACGGTCTCATCTGACTCCAGGGATGTGAGAGAGGCTCTTGCCTGCTGAACTTTGGAACACAATGTATGTTTGGGTGACTTATTTAATGTTCAGTTCAATATACTTACGCAGGTATGCGTTATTTGGACTCCTGTCCACAGTGAGAGAGCAGGTTACATCCTTTAGCAAGCCCTGCTTCCTCATCCACAGAGAATAATGGCCAGCTTCCTCAAATGTCTGACTCAGACTAGGGAGGAGAAATAATGTCATCAACATGTAATAAAACACTGATCCATCCATAACATCCTTATGGTCATGAAGGTTATTGAATTTTTAATGCTTTGTTTAAAAAAAACTCTCGTTTTTAAAATATTGTTAACAGCATTTGTTAGAAATCATCACCAGAACTTTTAGATTTATGAATTTGTTGTCTTCTTGTTAGCCATCAATTGTTTGATAACTGATGCACATGACTGTTTATCCAAAGTAGTCCAAAAATCAACTATCATCTTGTATTTACACCATATCAAGTTGATTTATGTAGTTTATCACAAGTAATTTTGTATTTTATAGTCGTATTGTATATAAGTGAGTCTATTGAGAAAGCACGGAGGGTGAACGAAAACAATGAGAGGACTAAGGGGGCCATCTAGAGGCTGACAGGCAAAACTCCAGCTTTTGAACCCATTTCACCTTTTTTTTCATCCCCCAAAATGGGCTCTATAAGCCTTTATTGATCGTCCTGGGAATGACATAGTGGCCAGCACGTTCTTTGGAGAAGAAGGTGAATCGATAAAAGCTCGGTCTGGAAAGGGACCTCTGTATTGATTTTAAAGAAGCCCAGGACCTCAGCTATTGGAATTGGGAGAGATACTGTGACTTGTCTTAGGAAATCAGACACCCCCCGACAATCCATTTGAAAACGGCCCAAATCTTGATGACTGTTTGAGGCCTAGGTTGTTTGTAAATACAGCTATGGTTTCCTCTGTCCAACATCCCAGCTGGGGTTCTGTGAGATGCCCTGCGGCGCTTTGATGTCTTAATGGTCTTTTTCATCATTATTTCAGTGTCAGCTTGTTAACCCCAAAATGCAGTAGGATCAATGCACGGTGAGGTATTCTCCAAAGGCCAGCACTAAAGACAGGTCACATTCAAATACATGCTCATAAAGAGTCTCAATGACTGCAAATGCAATCGGATGCTTTAGAGCTATATCGATAAAGACTTTCTGCACCTGATTTAGAGACAAGGTTATTAAATACACCTTAGTATAAAAAAATTATTTAAAATAAATTGAACTAAATCACAAGTCAAGGTGGACACTACTAGGTAAATATTTAGAACATTAGGGTTTTGAAATAGTTTTGAAAGAAGTACTTTTGTGCTCCAAAATTGTATTTATCACATCAAAAATACAAAACAAGCAATGTTGTAAAATATTACTATTATTTAAAATAACTATGGCAATTCTACTGTATGTAAATAATTTCATTTTATTTGGTATTTTAAACTTTTTTCAGGTTTAAAGCTGATTTTCCAGCAGCCATTACTCCAGATTTATTCATCCTTTTGTATGATCAAGAAACAATTCTCATGATATTTTTATTGAAAACAGCTGTGCTGCTTTAAATTTTTGTGAAAGCCATGATATATTAACCATAAAATATATTCAAAAGTAGCAGCCGAAAAAATCTTTTAACACATTAAACTGATCCAAAGTAACAATTATAGCATTGCAAAACATTTCATTTCGAATAAATTTTGTCCTTTAACTACAATTCATTTTTATTCTAAGTAAAACATGGTTTTAACAAAAATATGAAGCAAAACAATAAAAATAAATATCAAACAAAAAAAACTGTTTTCTATATTAAAAATATAAGGACCATTATTAACAACTGATAATTAATGATTAGAATGATTTCTGAAGTATCAAGTTACTCGTTACATTTATATTTAAGACTGTATTTATTAAGCATTTACTTTTACATAATGCATCCTAACCCTACATTAAAGCAGATGCTTTTATCCACAAACACACACCCAAAGAAGTTGGGGGTTTGGTGCCTTGTTCAAGAAAATCACCTCAGGTGTGTATGGAGGGTGTTGGATATTCACTTTCCCCAACTATGATCATGTCAGTACCGGGACAAGAACCGGCAACCTTTGGATCACAAGACCAACTCTAAGCATTAAGGCTGCCCCAACACTAAAAACTGGAGTAATAATGCCCAAAATTCAGCTTTGATTCAAATCAATAAATTATATTTATACTTTTCCTAGTTTTGGGCAAAGGTTAATTGTGATTAATCCCATCCAAAATAAAAGTTTGGTTTGACATAATACATATGTGTGTGTGTTATATATATTTATTATGGATATGTGATGCACACTCAGTTAAAATAGGTGGGTTAAAAATAACCCAACAAAGCACCAAATATTTTTTAACTTCACCACTGGGTTAATAAATAACTCAAGGCTTTTTAGAGTGCACACATACTGTACAAAGAAACAAAGCTATACAAAACAATTTTGTAACAGATATTTACATTTATATGTATTTTTAATATGTAATGTGTATATTTAATGTGTAATTTGTATCATATACATATCTAAATATAAACAAACATATCTCAAACATATGCATGCATGTGTATTTATATATACAAGATTAATATACACATCAAACACACGTTATGTCAAAACACACTTTTATTATGGATGTGAAATTAATTGTAATATATTTTAGCACTATTTTTTTTTCAAAAACAATAACAAATCATAATTCCCAATCTTCAGTTCAGGGTGATTCTTACCTGCAGAGATTGGCGGTTCCAACTATTGATGTGATTTGTAGAGTCAATTTGAATTGTGTGCTTACAATCACAGAAATATTACTCTGCCCAATTCCAAGAGTGGCAAGAGGCTGATAAAGACACTGCAGAAGAATCGGACAGACTTGATTCAACAACATGTAATTAATGTTCATTTAATATAAAAAATTTTTGGCCACTTGGGCAGACACCTGTAAACATTTAATGCACATACTGTATTTTAAATAGAACAGTTTTATATTTGTGTCTCTCTTTTTGGTACGAAAAATGCGTGAAACAATCACATAAGTCACTATGGAGAGAATAAACAATTTTGAAATACCTTATAACAGTAATCCGAGGTGTAGTAAACACTAATGTTGTACGAAAGTTCATTATGGAATTTTATCAGCGCCTCGTCCATTTTCAGCTTGTAAACTGAAAAAGGACAAAACAACTAGTGAAATCACAGTATTCTAACTATGAATACATATTTTAACAACTTTTTATCACACTTACGAAATGACTTACCTTCATGATGTGTCTCACACAGCCCTGCTGGGAGTAAACTTCCTGCTAACAAGAGAATATCGAAGATATTGACTGCCTTCATTGTTAATTCCAAATCTTCTGTTTTACTTTTTACCTCTTTTTGTGCAAATGAAAATAAAGAGAGCTCAAAGATCACTGTACATGTGATTGCAGTGATCTTTGAGATGTGTTGGACATTTTTATTACCATAAGACTCTACATGAAGATTGACCAAAGATTGGCTGGGATTAGTTGCCTGGGAGCAGTCAAAGGAATGTTGGACACAAATAAAATCTGTATGTAAGTGCATTTGAAGATGATACCTCTTACTCATAAATGGCATAAATTATAAAAACACATGATTAAAACAAGTTTTTAGTGTTTAAAAAATTAAACTTGAGAGAAAAAAAATCTTCTTAAACAAAACCATAGGGGGGAAAAGCAAACAAGCAAAAGTGAAAGCAATCGCTTATCATGTTTGTACTCTTTTTATGTTAATAATATTATTTAACTGTGATGCTCTTTTATTACAGTGTGTATAAAAGTGAGTACATCCCTAGCACTTCTAATTCTACGTCTAATTGCTCTTCTAGAGATGAATAAATGTAGATTTAAAAATAAGACCCTGGGTTAATTACTTCACCTAAAGGAATAGTTCAACCAACCAAAAATTTAATTCAAACAAATAAGAAAATAAGGAAATCTGACTCCCATAGTAACGTTAGGCTATTTGCATTTCCAATGGATGTCAATCGTTACAGGTTTTCAACATTCTACAAAATATCTTATGTGTTGTGTTTAACAGAAAATAAAAAATTTAACTTGTCCAGAACATGAGAGGAGTGACTAAATGGCTGATTTTCTTGGTGAACTATACCCTAATAAGGACTTTTTGACATTTTTATATTCGTTTTTTTGTATAATGTAAATAAACAACCCTTAATGTACTTTTAATTGTGTCACAAATTACCAACTTATCTGCAGATTTCTATTAAAATTGTTGTTGTTTTTTCAATTACTCAAATAGCTAACGTTATATGAGTGCTGTTATGGCACAGTACATTAAAATATCCTTTCGTATTAATTACGAAAACCTTAGTTATGGCTGATTTCTAAAATGAGATAGTAAGCTAAATAATAATTTTCAATGCGGAAAATCCTAAATACATTTTGAAGGCAGTATAAGACAAAAAAAAATCACTGTTTTTGTCACCTGACGACCAGCATGAATGCTCGATAAGTTCTACTGCTAAAGTTTGTTCACGGTTTAATTATTATCTCACTGTGTGAAGTCACCCAACTGCATCACAGGCCTCTTCAGTTCAAACACTTCTATTTCGCTCAGGCTTCTGGCAGGGCAGCAGAAACAGGGCCCATAAATTAATATTAAATAGCACGTCGTGACGTTTCCCGGTGAGCATCCAATCACGCAATGCAGTTAATATTCATAAGACGTTCCTTTACCATAGTAGGAATCGTAAACTTACGCTCTGGCCACAGGTTGAAATCCATTCCAGCCGCTTGCACGAGACAACATCAGCGCTGCGCTCACAGCACCCACAAACATGGTAAGAGAAAACAAATTACATATCTATTGCATTCTTATCGTTCGTACCATTAACAAACTATTTAAAGTCTTTGTCCATACTCTCAACATGCAAGCATGGAATTTCCAAACAACATGCCTCTTTACACTATATTGGGTTGAACAATGTTTTATTGTTACTAAAATGTATTTTAAAATATTATATGTATTTTTATAATACTATTTTATTCAGTCTTCACCTAACATTCAGTTGGTTGAGTTATTATTATTTTTTATTTAAAATATATACTATAAAACATAGTTAAAAGCTCATTATATAACATTCATGTTCATCATTTGCACTGTTAAGGGTTTGAGATGTCAGGTCTTTTACCTCGCTGTGTGTTCGCTCGTGCATCAGCATTAGTTCAGCAGATAAGGCTGTTGCTAAGAGACCTGTTGATGTCAGTCAGCATTTTGACTGACATGTGTTTGCACAGACTCTTTGACACAATATTCTGATGATGGTTCAGTCTGGGACAATAGTGTGTGTATAGCACAAAAGAACACGCTGACACAAATCATCTTCATTTCCCTTTCATTCAGTAAAAAACCATGAATGCTGGGGAAAGCCTGTTGAAATCTTGTGTCATCTTCTTTATTAATGCTTTTTTTTTTTCTTGTAAGAGACATGTGTTTGAAGCTCATGTGATCTGTACTGAAAGTGGGAAAAGGGGAAGGGTTAAGTTGCTTAGGAATGTCATTGCCTCGACCAACAGGGTAATATGCTGGAGGCTCTTAAAATTGAAAATGCAATTCATCATTGTTTCCATATGGGGTTCACAACAACCAATCACTGTGCTTTTTCTGAAACATCCCCCTTGGAGTGTTTGTAAGAGTGTGTTCGTAAAGCTGTTTAAATAGTATCTGCTATATGTAAACAAACTATGGGTATGTACAAATAATTAGCAATCAATAAAATCTAATCTAATCTATAGGTATAGTAGGGTTTAAAATTTAAAAGTGTGTGTGTACTGGAGAAGTCTGTACTGCTCAACAAGCCGGCATTTATTAAATCAGAGGCAGTCAAATTTTAATATGTATTTACTGTTTTCTACTTGATTATATTTTAAAATGTAAAATATTCCTGTAACTTAAAAGCTGATTTTGTTAAAGCGGTGGTTCACTTTGATATCATGTTTTAAACTTTAGTTGATGTGTAATGTAGCTGCATGAATATAAACAACATCTCTGAATGTAATTCAGCAAAAGTTCAATGAGACATTGGCTTTTACAGTTAGCTTACCAAAGCCTACAGTGAGTGAAAATTGTGGGGACTACAAAAAACATCCATGTTAGTGAGATCACGAACGCTTCAGGTTTCGCGCATTCACTACACGCAGCAAAAGGGCATGGCCTGAGGTGCTGTAATGTAGCTGAAAAAGCTAAAATGCCGTCCAAATGCTACAGGGCTTGTTCTGTTTCTGTATTTGGGCTTCCTAGGGACATGACACATATGTGGGCTTCCTAAGCACATGACACAAAGAGAGAAGTGCTTGCAATTGAATTTTAATTTTGTTCTAGAGAAT
The DNA here is from genome assembly GCF_052040795.2 of Danio rerio. Lineage (NCBI taxonomy): Eukaryota > Metazoa > Chordata > Actinopteri > Cypriniformes > Danionidae > Danio > Danio rerio. The sequence continues at coordinate 28,218,502 of NC_141033.1, forward strand.
TATTTAAAAAATATATAGCCGGTATTTGACAAAGGACAGCTTCCAGAATCATTCCCAGTTCAGTGCTGGATTCCGATAAAAACTCCTTAAAAAAGGAGCAGCTCCAACCATAATAGAAGAAGCTGTAGATTGTGAGCCACAACCTGTAAGCATTTTTAATATTTGTTAAAATTGACCTATTACATGCATAGTGTCTAGCGTTAACAGTATTTTGTAGCATGGACGTAAACATGGATGTAAACAACAGGAAATGCTGATAGGCACCTTTAACAGTTTAGCTACAAATGAATATTTGTCAGTCAAAACCGTGCAAACACCCACAATCTTCAGCAGCGCTGCAAGGCCTCTCTATGCGGCCGCTTTCCCTGCATTCTACATCTCAAGTGATGAACTCACAAAAGACATGTAAACGTTTCATATTACTTGCACATGCTTATTCTGAATATATGTGAAAGTCAGATTTTATTTTAGAGAGCAGGCCTGAGGTTCAGCTGTGTCCTCTGTGTCATTTTCTGTCTGATTCAGGCACAAACTGATACGGCTAACAGCTACTCTGACTGACAGTGTTTATACATCGCAAAAGTGCATGCTTGTTGGGACGTGATGCTTTTCCTGGTGGTGTGGAGCTGATCTGCGAATCACAGCACATTATGTTAGCTGACCAATCAGAGCCTCCTTAGGTCGTTTTTATGTTAGCTGAGCAGCTGTATATAATCAAAGTATGATAATATATATAAATGATTTTCTACAAATGAAGCATGAGCACACATTGTTTTGCATCTTATAACCGCTACCAAGCCTTCAAAATACACGTTGGACCACTAAGCATAATTACCCCAGAGAAACGATTGTTTAGATATAACGTCTAATACACTTTAAAGGACTTCAAAGAGTTGTAAAGACATTTAAAATGTTCTAGAAATAAAAGGGCCTTCATTAGGGCTGCACAATATTGGACAAATGGAATATTGTGGTATTTTAGGTTTCTGCGATTTTATGTATATTGCAATATACTGTATCTAAATAATTTCACCAAATGATTGAATAGCAGGATTTCTAGTCACACTTTATTTTAAAGTTCAATTATCGCTATTAGCAAACCATTACCTATGACTTTTGCTCATAATTTGCTTCTCAACAGATATTGAGTTAGTTTAGCTATTGGGTTAGGGATGTAGAAAAAAATCATGCATATTTTGTACTTTATAAGTACTAATAAGCAATATTTTAATAACAGTCCCTAAAGTGTTATCAAATGTGTTCATTTTGATTGATTGGATGATTCTGTAGATCAGTGAATCATACATAAAATGTAATAAACAAACTACAAGCATAGATTAATGCAATAAAGCATAAATAAAAGTTGAATAAAAGCATGCATATTGCATATCTATGCGATGTGACTATTGCTATATCGATGCTGAAATGATATATTGTGCAGCCCTAGTCTTCATCCATATGGCCTTTATCTGACAATCTGCTTTCGGAGAGTTTCAGACACTTGTATGAGAGAAATCATCTTGCAAATTAGTGAAACTAGACAGTTTGACTCCAAGTTTAATAGTGTTTTTCAGAAAATTACCACCAGGTGCCAGAAGTGTTCTCAAATATTTGATCAGGGTTCTTTTTTAAATATCTAATTGCACGTTGTTGTTTTTTAAATACTGTGCTTCAGCATATATTTAAATCATAAAATATGCTCAAATATATATACATTACTATTTGGCTATCTTCAAACAGGAATGCAAAGCAATAAAAAGGGCTTGCAGCAGATCGTCATTTGACAATGGTTTAAATAAATAACCAGAGTGCTTTAAAATACTCAGGCAGGGAAGATTCAGACTCTGACTATGGAGGAACGGGAACATCTCCTGCCCATGATGAGGAATGCGCAGTGGGTGGAGGTGGGGGGCAGAGATGCCATTTACAAAGAGTTCATCTTCAAAGACTTCAACCAGGTAATTAATCGGCCAAGAGGAAGCTTTTCACACTATTACTGTGTGCTCTCAATGTATGACACTCACTTTTGTTTCTCTCTTCAGGCTTTTGGGTTCATGTCCAGAGTTGCTTTACAGGCTGAGAAAATGGATCATCATCCTGAATGGTTTAATGTGTATAATAAGGTAAACAGATGTGTAGTATTTCTTTATGGTAAATTTAAATGGAAAAATTGTATTTGCATGACATTTCCAATTACCTTGTCTGAAAAGTAACTTAATTACTCAAATACTTAATTAGTAATTCAGTTACTACATGAATTATAAATCTATATATAAAACAATATAAATCAAACTCTTTAAATTCTTTAAACGTGATTCAAATTTATAAGGCATTTTAGTTTTCTTAAATCAAATATTTAATGGTAAATAACTTATGTATCCAAACACCATTATCTCTCATAAATACCATATTTATTATTATTAATTTCTCACTTTAATTAATTGTTTAATAAGTGTATTATCATCTTGATCAACTATTTTTCAAAATATATTTATATAACAAAAAGTACAGTTATTTACCTTCTCTGAGTTAATTTATCCAGAACTTTTTAATTTATTTACAGTATTTAAGACGAGCACACTAAGTAACAGTAATTAAATTATTTTAAAAAAATTTTAAACTACTTCATTTTCTTTCGGCTTACTCCTTTAATTGTCAATGGTCGTCACAGAGGAATGAACCGCCAACTATTCCAGCATATGTTTTACACAGTAGATACCCTTCCAGCTGCAACCTAGTACTAGGAAACATAAATACACACTGATTCACACCCACACACTATGGCCAATTAGTTCATCCAATTCACCTATAGCGAATGTCTTTAGACTGGGGAAACCTATGCGAACATAGGGAGAAAATGCAAACTCCACACAGAAATGCCAACTGGCCCAGCCAAGACTCAAACCAGCGACCTTCTTGCTTTGAGGCGACAGTGCTAATCACTGAGCCACCATACTGCCCCAGCAACTTTATCAATGGATAAGTCATTCAATTATGTTAACTAGTTACTTTGCCACTAATTACACCAAACACAGATTGAGGATGACTGCATTAGACACTGTTCCCCTTTATATTACATGTGCTGATTAATTGCCAGACCAGGAATGTGTATGAAAAGATAAACATGCTCAATTTAAATTTGACGTATTCTGTCTGGTAGGTTCAGATCACCCTCAGCACTCACGAATGTGGAGGACTCTCACAGCGAGACATCAACCTCGCCACCTTCATAGACCAGGCCTCTGTCCTGTGAATGGAACCTCTCATTAAACTTCTTCAACCCCTCTTACCTATAAAACTGGACCAACGATGTTGTGAAACTTTCCGGAGTTATCAGCATATCAGTTTTAGCTGTGTGTAGTTTGGCTGTTACAGGTGCATTTTTCTTAATAAGGAAGTCAGGAGAAATGTAAACTTAAATCATTTCACATTCTGAGTATATAAATATGGCACAGATCTGATGTGAAAATTGCTGAAAAACTGACATCACTGTGTTTTATGGTTAAATCTTTTCTTTTTTTAAGTGAAATATACAGTGCCTTCATTTGAATCCAGCGATAACTGCTTAGTGCCTCAGTCAATTGTAAGGGTATTAAACTGAACGTTTGCCAACGCTGGGATTCTGAAATCTGTGTATCATCTGTCAATGCACTTGCCTGTCATTTAAACAATTAAGGCGATGTTGTTATCAGATTTAAAACACATTAAGAGAAATGGAAAAGAACACGTAATGGATGCCAGGTAGAACGGTAGATGTTTGAAAACCTGAACTCCCATGGAGCTAAGAAGTAGTCTATGGTTTGATCTGTTAGTACACCAACCTCCCTTGCCAGAAATGCTGGTTTGAATCCTGCTCGAAGCGGGGCAAGTTGAACCTGAAGGATTGCTTTGGGGCTGTAAACAAACAGGATGATTCGTAGATTGTTAATCATAACAAGTGGCATCTCTTTAAAAGTACTTGCAAAAATAATTTTTAGCAATAATACATGTGTAAAAAATTTAAAAATACTTGCAGGATCAGGAAAGCTCTTCAGCTGCAATATTGTGCTACTAACATGATGTGCAGTCTGCATTCATCTGCTTGTTAGTGTAATATGTTTTAGTAGGTTTTGGCAATTCATTTGTAATTACCAGACCCTTTATTTATTTAAATGTGACAAAAAATGCTAATTCCACCACTTTTCCAAGCCGCTGAATTCTGAAATGACTTGAATTGTTTATGGAAATGTCAAGTCTGTATAGTGTACAGATGCTGTACAGTGCTACAATGGAGTTAGGGCTCATAAAGAACTAATAGTATATTTAACCACCACCACACAATTGATTTTATCAAGGGGGAGGATCATTGACAAATATTTTACAGTACAAAAGTCATAAGTTCAGACATAGCTGATGAATTTTAACAGTACAAAAGTCATTCATAAGTTCACACTTAGCTGATGATTGATTATAAAACGTGTTTGGCATGCTGTCCCGAGAGAGAGCCCGGGGCTCCCTCCTGTTTGCAGGGCGAGAGGGGAGTTTGAGCTCAGGTAGGTCTCAAGAACCTGTGAGTGTTTTTATTTGTTAAAATTGATCATGACATGTACAGTGTCTAGCCTTAACGGTATGTCGAGCAAAGATGTAAACAATGGGAAATGCTGTTCGCCACCTGCTAACGCGGGCCTTTCAGAGGAACTAGGAAATTTATTAGTCGTTTTCATGTTAGATGAGTATCTGTGTATAATCAGAAAGATTTATGAAAAAATAACACGATGTCCTTCAAGTGAAACATGAGCACACATTGCTTTGCTTCTTATTAACACAACCAAGCCTTAAAATTACATCCTGAACCACCCCTTTAATACGGGCCATTCAAATATGTATCTATATGGAAAATTACTTACCTCACTTAAATTGTTGCCGTGACCCAAATGGTTGTGAAGTTTAAATGGGTCTAAAACAGTGAAAACTCAATACATTTCAAGAGCAGCACTCTTATATATATTTTTAAGACAATATTTATTGATTTATATCGGAACAGCAAACATTACAGGACAAAATTGAAATGGACCGCATGATGTGGTAAAGGCCTAGTCCCTGAGGCTGATATCGCTACTATGTTATCCTTCTAGCACACACCCTGACGTCTGCGAAAGGCATTTAGGTGAATGCTGTTAGTTTTGTGCTTTAAACAACTACAAGCGTAGAGGTCATGTATGCTTCAAAAACTCCGATCAAGGTGCCTCAGTTTCAGTAGTTACAGTAATTACAGACTATTGCAAACAGACATTAAAATGCTTCAATAGGCAAGAAGGGTAACTGTTTGAAGACAAACTTCCACATCTAAGTCTTAAACTAAGGCATGTTACAGTTTTTGAGACTACACTGTGCTACAGTGGTATCATTCGAAAAAGAAAACCGTCCCGCCTCCTACCTGAAGCCCCCCACAAGAAGTACAAGTTAAAAATACAAACAATATTGAAATATGAGACATTATATTAGTGATTTATAATATAAAAACGCACACAGTGGTCACAAATATGATGAGTGCTTAAGGATTACATTGCTGACAAGATCTAGTGTGATGTTCCCATGGTACCATGTCATCACTTCCTCATTTCATCGACCTGCACAAATTAATTTCCCTTCTTGCTGTCATTCAGCTGAGCTGGAACAAAAGACCTTAAATGAATAAAACACGCAAACACGAATCATAAGGAGAGCGTTGTCAGTACCATAATCTGGAGAATGGCATTGACTGATGATTAAAATGTCCACTTAGGTGACTTTTCTCAGGATTGAGACAAAAGGAAACAATCTGAACAAGATCTGAGGTAGATAGGGTGCTGTGATGAGTATAAACCCTATTAGATAGAAAATAAGGTGAACTTCATAACCTGGTCGATTGATTTTGTTACATTTTGTCCTGATATTGTTTAAAACCAGTACGATCTTTTCACGTAAACACTGAATGTTTTGCGATTGGATTATCAAAATCTGTGCTAGTTATGGGGATTTAAAAAATGAATAAATAAAACATTTGCAGTACACGTTCACCTGAGCTGTACTACCACCCTAAAATGGTTGGTCATGTTTTCAAGTTTCTAATGATAAAACTATATTGGGAATATATATTTAACAATAAAAACACCACAGTTTATCTGTGACGTCGCTATTCTCTTCACCTGCATTATTTAAATCCCAGAAACTGTGGAAAAACAGTTTGTGAATAGCTCAAATAATTATTATGCCCTTTGTATCCTGAGGTTTAAGCGGCAGAAAACACTTTCGATAGTAATGATGATCAAATACATACGGTGGTCAATAAAGTAAGAAAAACTGCACTCAGAATTAGATTAAGATGTCCCAGGCCCTTCGCGGACTCACACAGACTCTTGTGCAGCATCTTTTAAGTCACAGACAGGATATTTTCGCTCCCCAGATCACGAAATCCCACAATATCAGGTGACTATGGCTTATAAGTGAAATCGTTAGTTACTGAATGAAGTAAATGAATGAATAGATGATTGTGGTGAACATCCCTTCAGCCAGCTGAGGCTGGAGCCCCTGACAGTCCCTCTCAGTGCACTTTGGAGTTGCCGTTTATGTGATTCTTGTGGTTTTTGTGGTGCTTGTTTTGCATCTTGGGCACCTCAGTGCTGTAGAGGCAGTCCAAAAAGCCCTGTGAGACCTCGGTCACCATCGATCGGTCAGGAATGGACTGGGCCATGCCGTAGATGGCTCCCTGCAACATAAAGAGTATACAGTTCAAGTGTGTTTATTTATTGACACATCAGCAACTTGTGGTTATTTTGAATAGAGTTAGTCAGGGCAGTTTCATCATGGTTTTTTTTAAAACGAGATGTCCAGCATAGCTACACTCTGCATTAAAACAAGCCATCAATAAATTCATTCATTCATTTTCTTTTCAGCTTAGTCCTTTTATTAATCCTGAGTGGCCACAGCGGAATGAACTGCCAACTTATACAGCACTTTTTTAAGCAGCGGATGCCCTTCCAGCCGCAACCCATCTCTGGAAATCCATCAATAAATATTGTCTGAAAAATATATATAATAGTGCTGCTCCTGAAATGTATTGAACTTTCACAGTTTTAGACCCATTTAAATTTCACTTCCATCTGGGTCACGGCATGGCAGATAAGTAATTTTCCATATAGATACATATTTGAATGGCCTATAAAAATTGTGTACAGTGAAATTTTAGATTTTTTTTTTTGATTTCCCAAGTGCTCACATTTAATAAACATAATTGTTTTAATAACGAATATTTAAAATCTAAATTAGTTTAAGAAATATTTTACTAGTTACTTGGCAAGGCATTTTAAAGTGTATCATCGATGTTGGGTCAAAAAACAAACAAACAAAAAAAAAACAAATAGTTTTTTATAAATTTGTATACAATTTTTTTTAAGTAAAATTGTTTTTTTTTATATTCTTAAACAGTCAGGTTTGTCCATATTTGGCACAAGATGGGTTAAAAAAAACAACATGTTTAAAAGTAGACTGGAATGTCAAGATAACACCTCAATGTATTTTATTTAGCCTGTATTTTTTTTTTTTTTTTGAATCTCACAGTGGCAGTAGACGTCGAGTTCCATTTTATGAATGACAAAAGACTACAGCTTTAGCTAAAAATCTTCTAAAGTCAGTGCCAACAGCCTAGTGGTCATATCATAATAAAATCAAAAACCCTTTTTAATACAAAAATCTTCTTTAATGTTCTACTACAGAAAGGTTATCTACATCTTAAATGGCTTGAGTGCAACTGAACTAACAGAAAATGCGATTGTTTTGGGTTACCTTTCCCTTGAAGCCACACGTTTGAGTGAAATTGTTTCGATAGTGAACTCACCATTCCTGTGGTCTTCTCTTTCGGATTCTTCATAATAATGGCTACTTCTTTCTTCACGTCACTAATGAACTGCTCCGCTACACCAGACTGTGTGTGCAGCATTGTGACACAAATATGGATGCTGAAAGAAAATGACAAAAGTGCTTTGAACAATGCTCTAAAGGAAAATATTTGTGTCCTCAAATTTAAAGTAGTAATGAACTGTCATTTTTGTTTTGCTGATTCAGTACTGTTCTCTGAGGTCCACTTATATTGATATAATGATGATTTTTACATTAACAAAGTATCATTCAGATTAGGCTCTTTTCTGTCCTGTTTGACACCCTCAGCAGAATACATTGTTTTAATAGGATTGTTGATTTGGAAGTAAATGCTCACTGGTATAATTGGCTTTCAAACATTTTTTTAAAATGTTAGCGTCAATCTTTCTAAAAAACCTGCATCCACTTGTACCTTCTGTGTCAACGAATCTATGGTAAAATGATGTGAACAAAGTTTTTTACTGATGTGGTCTGGAACCTCAATAAAAACCGAGTTTATCCACTTTTTCCCAATATAAGAATTAGAAGAAAGGTTATTTAAATACTGCGTTTTCCACAACCTGGCCCAGCGCATCATCTTGCTGTCTTCAGAGCCTCTTTATCATTTTCTAAGCAGGTTTCTAAAAAGACCTGTATTTACGTCTCATTACCTATTGCAAAGTGTGTGAATAGAGTTTAACAGGCAGGGATGTAGAGTCAGCTGTTGAATTTCTGTTGTGTAGTTTAGCCACAGTATTTCATAATAAAGTGTCTCATTCCACAGACTAAAGAGAACGTTCTGGTTTCTGAAACTTACAGGATGTTTTTCTGGAACAGTGACTGCTTATTTGTCAAAAAATAAAGGGAAATTTGATTTCCAGTTCATGACTTTAGAGTAAACATCTAAATATGTAAGCCATAAATTGATGTTGCTTTGATGGATTTGCTTAATAATTATAACAAGTGTTGGTCAGAATAGGAACAAAATACAAACATGTTCAGTCATGTGAAAAAGTTAGGACACCCTATGAAATCTCAATTTTTCCATATCATTTGTAAAATAAAACATTCGATAAGTCAAACACTGCTAATCAAAAAAATTGAAAAATTCTTAGTTTGCTGTCAGTTTTATTTGTTCAGTCTGGAGCCTTCATGTGTGTGTGAAATTGGGGCATGCAATGACATAATGATCCCAAGCACACCAGCAAATCTACAAAAGAACAGCTGGGGAAAAAAAATAATAAATCAAAGTGTTGCAACAACCCAAGCAAAGTCCAGACCTTATCCTGACTGAAATATTGTGGTAAGAGCTGTACCAAAAACAAATCCAAAACCCCTGCAGAACAATCTGAGATAGGATGATACAGATAATGAAGAATTTAAAGGTCAAAATAAGTTAAAATAAAGGTTTTAGATATTTGTACCAGTATGCTCATTTTAAGGATATCCATAAGCTAGTATGCTCCAAAAGAGTGACAACATTTGCATTTATAAGACATAGACATCCAAAGCTTGCAGTTTGTCACTTCCACCTAAATGGATCAACGATTTATTTTTTTTTTTTACATCACCCCATATTTCAGTTTCTCATCAAATGTCTGACCAATCAAATGCTCTATTTTGTACAAAATGTCCCGGCCATTCAAGATGCTTCTCATTTGTTGCACTTGAGCTCAACCACTCTTACTGGCAGAGTTGTGATGAAACAAAACACTATTGGCTGTTTTTTTTTTTTAAAAGGGAGGGACTACTATATGTTCTAAACCTGACTTCATGTATAAATTGAGATTATGTCTAATTTAAAATAAATTAAATGTACATTTCAAAGCATTTCACTGGACCTTTAAGTGGATCTACTGGGATCTGAATCATAGGGTGTCCTAAGTTTGTCACCAATGCCTTTTAACTATATTTTTCTTAAATAATCACACAGTGTAAGAATGTCATGTGATGATGTTCTAAATTTTAAGACCTGCAAAGGCCACATTTTTTTATAACATCCTGACACATATGAATCCATTCAACAGCATGACTGTACATCAAATATCTGTTTGTGTACTTTTCCAAACCTGACTAGCTTTCATTCGGTCACATTAGTTTGCATAATGTTGTCTATTGCACATTGAACATTCCTATTTTTTTAACCATACCTAGATGGAAACTGCAGAGTGTTGAGATTCCAGCCCTTTGAAGTCAGTGCATTTGATAAGCGAAAGATATCAAAATCATCTGAGCCCAGAGCCACCACAGACACCTCTGGATCCCCGAATACAAACACCCCATCTATTTTACGGATTCTGTGGGAACACAAAGAGTAATTTTAAGGACTGTTCCACTGTGCCGTGCAAATCTATATTAACCACAGTTTATACAGTATACATTCAAAACAAGCAGCTTCTCATTTAACGCATTTTATTGCATTTATACTGACCCCGTTTTGATTTTGCGAGTTGTTTCCACAACTTTCCTGGTGGCCTCAACGTATCCTTTCTCACCCATGTGCATCATAGTAGCCCAGCAGGCAGCAATGATGCCTCCAGGCCGAGAGCCAGCCATGGATGGAGAGGCATAAATTCCTCCCTGCCAATCAGGTGCTACAAAATACTGGTAGTGGCGAAACTTCCTGTTGCTGTAGAGCACAACTGAGGAGCCTTTGGGAGCATAACCATACTGTGGGGACATTTTAAAAATAGACACAACATGGCATTTTAACTGCAGTTATTCATTTGGAAACAAAAAATTATTGTCAGAGCTCTTGTTTTTAAATTCTACAGTAGCTAATTTCCAAAAAGGTTTTAATCATGACTAAAACAATAAAATGCACAAAAGTTAGTAGGTAAGTAAGAGTTCAAGGTTTTTAGAAGAGATCAGTCACCAAAACATTAAGAATAAAAAACAATCTCTTCCAATAATACAATAATTGTTTTTTCTAAATTTATTGGTGACAATTTACAATAAGGTTTACCTTTTTAACATTAGTTATCTGTGAACTACGTTTGAACACAAATTCAAAATTCTAATACTTAGAAAGCATTCATTAATCTTTGTTAAGGTTTATATTTACAAATACTTAAAGTTGTACTTGTAATCAGTTGTTAATGCAATATTAACAAGCTCTATTAACTCAAGCTTTATTATCTAAAATAAAAAAGATCTGGAAAATTCTGTTAAATACAAATACTTAAAAATATATATTATTGAAAATTTTTATTATATATAATATATCCTGTATTGCTTAGTGACTACGTTTACATAGACATCAATAATCAAACTATTTGCCTTAATCTGAATGAGACAATAATATGATTAATGGGTTTACATGAGTTGCTTTTTGAATGTTCCTTTCATGATCCTGTTTTAAATGTTACAGCACATAATTCTATTAACGTCATTGAGTCAGCAAGTTTCCTCTGGAGTTTCATTTTATTTCAGGTGTTTCATTTTAAATTTTTTGGCTTTAATTGCAGTTTGGCAGTTTCAATCAGGATCATTTCATTCATGCGCCCATGACAAACTGAGGTATTAGATGCGCGTATGAATTAAGGATTGGTTAAAGAGTGTTGTTTTAATGGAATTTGATACTGCATGACGAATGGGAGAAAAAGAAGCCTCTGCATTTCGTGTTGTGTGTATCCGTGTTCCTTTACTGACTGAATGCAGAGAATGGTGTCAAACAGTTCGATTAAGGTGTATGTACTGCACTTTAATAATGCAACTAAAATCGAAAAAATTGATGTCTTAATTCGATTTCCATTTAGTTTGATCATGACTTCAATTAATAATTAATAATTAATAATTTTTAATAATTCGATTAATAAAAAATTGCTGTTAACATGGTAAACTCTTAATCAGAGTATGTCTTAATCGTGTTAAAATCAGATCATTGGTGTCCATGTAAACATACTCAATGTTTCTTCCTTGTTTAAAATGATACACTTTAATTTGTTCTAGTGGAGTTAATAAATAAATAAGTAAATAAATATATCTGATCAAATAAAACACAAATGATAAATCGAATAAAGCAGAGTATTTTATTATTATCATTTACATTTTTTTTTTTTGCTCACCTTATGTGTATCAGCTGAGATACTGGTCACGCCTTTGACCCGGAAATCAAAAGGAGCCAGCCTGAAACCTGCTTTTTCCATAAACACTATCAGGAACCCACCCAAGCATGCATCCACGTGGAATGGGATGTTATACTTTACTGCAAGCTAAAAGAAAACCAAAAAGAATAACATTTATAGTACATTATAAACTTAAATGTAACAAAAGTGCTGGAATACATACTAATAACAAAATACTACCTTTGCCACTTCTTCTACAGGGTCCATGATTCCATGGGGGAACTGAGGAGCTGAACAAACCAGCATTGCTGTGTTTTTAGTGATGGCTCTCCTCATGGCCTGATCAGAAAATCAGTCAAATTAGACAAATGCTATTATTCACAAATTTACTGATGGATCTAGAAATGCACCCATTTGTGCTCACTCAATAACGCAGCATTACCTTCACATCAACTTTCATGGTCTTATTGTCCAAAGGTACATGAATGAGTTTCATCCCAAAGTAATGTGCTGCTTTGTCAAACGCCGCATGGACACTGATTGGTGCAATGCTACAGCAGACAAAACAAAGAATAATGAATTGCTTCACACTGCTGGTTTGAAACAAATAACTGACTTTAAGATGCACTAATTAGAAATGGTCTCTTCAAGCTAAATAAAACTGTAAATAGATGTATGAATTGTTTATGAACGTGTTGGTTGACAACCTGTTTGTTGATCTAGACAGAAAGAGACTCGTATGGGCTCACAGGCTGAATGTTTGGCCATCGACTGAGATAATACATACATCTCCGGGTGTTTGATGCCACGTTCATGAGCCATATCTCTGTATGCCTTGCATGCCATCAGGATGCTTTCGGTTCCCCCTGAAGTAACCTTTCAAGACAAACACACACATAAAACAATTGGTCGAGTGAACAGCCGTCTAATGAAAGAAAAACATCCTTATGTAAGAGTAAAGTGTTGCTGTGTGGATGTAAATGTATTTTTATAAATGATTCTGAAGCTCATTGAGTGTTAAATTTAATGCACAACTATTGTTGTATCTGTCGTTTTAGGAGAGGGTTAAGCTTATCCTTTGAAAGTTTAATATATAGACTGCTAATAACAGGATAATTTCATCATTCTATTTATTTTGAGCTTTCGTATCACATGAAGCTTTTCAGCCCTGTAGCTGATTGTGACAAACACAGACACTTCTGCCTGTTAAAACTTGAAATAAACATTTTTTTTTTTTGCTTATTCTTGTTATACCAACCTGTACTGAATAGTGACCCCAAAACCGAGGTAAATACCGAACTATGACATCTGTGTACTGTTACACACCTATATTTTATTTTATTTCCATTTATTTTCACTCTTCCAGGTATTTATTTAAAATGTAACAATTAATAAGGTTTGATAAACGCATGTATGAAAGCTAAGCTAAATATTTTAAATATTCAAATAATTTTTCAAACAACTGTATTAAAAATGTGCAAAAAATCTCAATTGATTGACAATTAAAGTATCCAAAATTAAACAAAAAGTGGTGAGGGGTAAAGGATTCATCAGAACAGAAGATTCATCAGTTCAAGGCACTCGAAAAATATGAAAAAATATTAAAAAGCCTTTATTGACAATCTATCTCAATAAAGGTTTATTAATATTTTTCCAAATTTTTCAAGTGCCTGATTTTTCTGATAGTTAAAGCATGTTATGCAGAGCTTGTCTTTTTGTGGGTATCTTGGCTGATACAGACCTGTCATAGAAAAATAAATAACACTAAAGCACTAAAGCACAGCATGTCCCTGTCTTATTAAATTATTAATTTAATTCATTCATTCAAATGATTTGTTCTAAATCTCAGATTCAAACTGAAACAAAGCAAATTACAATCTTGTGAACGAATCACTTAATATCAACTCAAATCAAACGATTCATTCAAAAATAGATTCATCCAGGAATGAAACACTGACTGCCTTTTCATGGACATCAGTAATCAAATTATTTGCTTTAATCTGAATAAGACAACAACATGATTAAGGTGTTTACATGAGCTGCTTTTTGAACGTTCCTTTCATGATCCCATTTTTACATGTTATAGCACGTAATTCCAATTAATGGCATTGCATCACCACGCTATTCACTTTTCCTCCAGAGTTTCATGCAATTTGGCTGTTTCATGTTTAATTTGTCGTTAAATTTGTTTAATTTGGAAACAAGTATGAACTGCTGGAAGAGTGTTGTTTTAATGGAATTTGATATCGCACACCATATAGAAATAACCGCTGCATTTCACAGTGCGGTTTTCTATGATCCTTTACTGACTCCTTAGGTGCAGAGAATAGTGTCAAACAGCCGTGTATATAGACTATCACAAAATGCGGTAAGAATCCTACATGACGGCAATAGTTTAATTAAGGAGTTTACATGTCTTTACTGCAGTTTAATAATGTGACCAAAATTGGCATACTCCACATGTCTTAATGCGATTTCTGTTTAGCTCGATTATGACCTTAATTAGATTAAATTAATCAAAAATTGCTGTTTACATGTTAGACTTTTAATCAGAGTATTGTATAAATTGTATTAAAATCATATTATTAGTGTCCATGTAAACATGACGTGTTGCTCTGAGATGTGCAAACGCCTGCTTTGGAACTATTTTTATTGTCAAAAAAGAGAAAAACATACAATACTACTTCTAATATGCAGCTCATCCAAGATTAATTTCTTGTTTTTTGAACTCTTGTGTAAAGTCAAAATCACGTTTGTAATCTCGTAAATGTCACCATTGCTTTTGTGATATTTATTTAATCTTTTAATTTTTATTTCTTTTTTACATTTCATACATTTGTTATAGTGTCATTCTAACTAGCATTCTAAAAGGCTTCATCACTCAGACAATACTTTGTATAAACTTGATAATGTTAACTCACACAAAGTTAAAACAGCCAATATTATTTATTATTGTCAATGATAAATATTGCACATCGCTATGGGGAACAGGTTCCTACAAAATGCTATTATATAAGGAATTTTGTTTCATTAAGAACTTTATTTGTTGAGGGAAAACTGTGTGAAGGACTGACTGTGCCGCAGGAATCTGGTCCTCCATTAAAGAGGGCACATGTCATCCGCACCACTTCTGCCTCCATCTTCCTAACTCCAGGGAATATGTCTGGGTGGAGAGGGTTGGTCCAGGCAAACTCCCCATACACCTAGAAATCAGACAAACACACAACAAAGTTCTTTTCAAGCATTGGCTCGAAAGTAAAGTGAACATGCACTGTAAGCCACTGTTTCCCCCAATTATGCCTTTAATACTAAACACTAAAACGAAGTAACACTACAGTTTTATAAGCAAGTATTTTATTGTAATGTTTATTTATTAATGCCACATTAAATTAATCAAATGTAACAGAAGAAATTTTTAATGTTACAAATTAGTTTATTTCTAAAAACTAAAATCTGGGAAAACCAAATACAAGATAAGCAAGCAATAAAAATATATATATTAATAAAATATAGAAAGTAGTTGTGATAAATTAGAACATTCATTCATTTTTTTTTTTTCGGCTTAGTCCCATTAATAATCTGTGGTCACCACAGCGGAATGAACCGCCAGCATACTTATTCAGCATATGTTTTATGCACCGTATGCATTTCCAGCTGCAACCCATCACTGGGATACATCGAAACACACTCATTTACACACATACACTACGGCCAATTTAGCTTACTCAATTCACCTACACCACATGTCTTTGGACTTATGGGGGAAAGCGGAGCACCCAGAGAAAACCTACGTGAACACGGGGAGAACATGCAAACTCCACACAGAAATGCTAACTGGCTCAGCCGAGGCTCGAACCATCGACCTTCTTACTGTGAGGTGATCGTACACCATGACATCCAAATTAGAATGTATTAAATATATTATGTAATACTAGAATATATTAATATTGCATGTTTGCATATTATCTTTAATAATTTTGCTTGTTACCGTATCTTAACCGTTTCAACATTTGTTCTATCTCTCTTTTTGTATCTCTTGTTTCTATGAAGTTGTAAAGCACTTTGGTTAGTCTTGTGATGGTTTTAAATTTGCTATACATTCATTCATTCATTTTCTTGTCGGCTTAGTCCCTTTATTAATCCGGGGTCGCCACAGCAGAATGAACTGCCAACTTGTCCAGCACGTTTTTACAAAGCGGATGCCCTTCCAGCCACAACCCATTTCTGGGAAAATTTGCTATATAAATAAACTAAAAACTTTTATTACTGTTGTGTGCATCACATGTGTGATGCTCTTCTGTTTTTATTTCTGTAAGGGTTAATAACAAACTCAAAGTGCCTCTGGATTAACCATGAAGTTCTGCATTATTTGACTGATTTGTGGCCATCATACCTTCACCAGGAGATCTGTGAGCTTCTCATCCCCCCAGTAAACAGCACCCGAGACTTTGCCTTTCGCCCAGTTCACCTCACCTACAATTATACACATAAAATCATAAAAAGCCCAAAATCAGTGGAATTATACTCTAGTACAGTGGTTCTCAAACTTTCTTCATCAAATACCACCTCAGAAAAAAATTGTCTCTCTAAATACCACCATAATGACGAGGCAGATTAATTCCTATTATTATTGTCAGCCACTTTAAATATTATAAATAGTTTGAACATTAGCACTACTGTGCTTACAGGTAAAAATTTTAAATAAATAAATAAATAAAGTCAATGTTTAAAGTGTGCTTTTAAAAGTGAAAATGGTAGGCTCCTGTTCTTAAAGATAAAATAAAACTGCTGTAGTTAAATGTAAAGTATTAACAAATAGTAACCTATTTATCAAAACCTGGAAATGTTGCTTGGACCTCATAAATATTGGCTATGTCATCATATTCATATATAAAACCATTTTGATAAATTTTGAAATATGTGTTGCATGTACACATGACGTATTTGTTTATCCCTGAAATCTAAACATTAACTTGTATTTTAAAATGAATGATTTGGAATTACATATTTACATTAGAAAAGACATCCAGCTCGTTTTTTTACAGCACGTGTGTTAGAAAACGTGAGAGATTAAATGCATAAATACATTGCTTGACCAATTCAAACGTGATTTATCCATTCATACGTGCAGATTTAAGATCTCACCTTAAGTGGACCGCAGTTTGTGTTAACCGCATATAGAGACTAACTTTAATTAGGCTATATTCTAGCTTCAAGCATGGCAAAGTTGCTTGAGTCTATGTTTTGTGTCCCGCTACATTTAAATCACATCCTGATGAATTAGCTTAAAACGGAGTATTTTTTTCTTTCATTATTCAGTAATCTTCTGCGTACCACTAGAAGGAGGCCTGCGTACCACTAGTGGTACACGTACCACAGTATGAGAACCACTGCCCTAGTAAATAAACTGGCATGCCAATGAACTGCGCCCACACTGAAGGGCAAATCCGTCTGGAGCGAACATCTGGCTGATTCTTTGATTCATCTAGAAAGCCTGTAGGTTCGCAGTCATTAAAACTGATGGGAGCTGGAAAAGGCTGACTGTGACTCACTCAGTGTCTCATACTCCCTAATCTTGTCAAGGAGCTGTTTGTGGGTGAGGCCCTGCGCTGGCAGGAGTTTGGTGTAGCTCATGCCCTCCTTCAGCGTACACAGACTCATTGACATGTCATCCAGAGCTTTGTTGAGCTGATTCTGAATCTGAAGAGGGAAAGATTGGGAAGAGAAATACAAAGAAGTGTCATACAAAACAATGAATATTTAATCGATGTCAAAAACAAGTGAGAGAGAGGAATTAAAGGGAAATACAGGTAATTACTGTGCTATTAATGTAATACAACTTCCAGAACTAAATAAATGCATGATTTACTATAACTATTTATATTGACAACTAAAGTACCATAGTTATATGATGAGGATTTCAATGATGATTTATTTTATGATGAGTTATTTTACAATCCTTTAGCATATTTAAATGATTAAAAAATAAGTAAAAAGGTGTTGAATAAAAAGTTTTGAATGAAAAAAGGTTTATGGTTAGGTTCTGCATTTGTTTTAGGGGTGAATGCTGAATGTAATTATAAATATTGTTATTATTTTCTTAAATAAATTTAATTCTGAGTTTAAACCACACAAACTGTGAAAATTCAGAATTGAACATTGGAATGGTGTTTTGCAAATGGCATTGGGATGCAAGTTTTCTCTTATTATCTCTTTATCTGGTTTTATCTCTTACAGTGTGTCATGGTGGACAACAATCTATGCACGCACAGGACACTTTACAACATCCTGAGGGAAAAACTGGAATCTTTAAGTTTTGTGATGTGGCAATGACAGATTCCGTTACATATCTTCAGTACACAGCTTTCAGAAATGAAGAAATGAGCAAGAGGCAAAGATATTGGTGCTAATGGGTTGAATCTAATGAAGTGTACACTATCAAGTTCTGTCTTTTTTTGGGGGCTTTCCTAACACCCAAGGCGTGCTAGCATCATGCTAACAGCATGGAAAATAAGTTAGAAAATGCTAATAAAATGCTAATAATGTTAGAAAAAAATTCTAGCTATGTGTTAATTCATTCTATAAGTGTTAAACATTCTAGCAACAACAGCAAATTCATGGCTATTGCGCAAGAAATGGTAACATGCTAATTCATGCTAACTTATTAAGTGCTAATTTATTTTAAGAATAAGGTAACCATGGAAGAAGCATCTTAATTACAGTAATACATGCTAGCCACATGCGAAAGCAAGTCAACCGTCAGTAAAACATGCTAGACAGAATAATAAAAACCTGTTCGCAAACATGCTAACTGAATTTCTCAAAAATGTCAAGCTTTTCAGAAGATTAATTCAAACTTTCACACCTTTGGTTAAAGTCCCCATGAAATCAAAACTAACCATACTGATATTGTTAGCTCACATTTCTAGTTTTGTGGTGAACAATTCATCTGTGCATGCTGCATATCATTAAAGATAAAAAATGTTTGCCCGTCTAATCTTTAATAAAAATCTGAAAATGCACTTCCTGTGTTTTTCAGTTAATTTGTCAAATGAGGTATATCTTGGGAACTGGACGTGGCTAACATGTTTAACCATGCTGCTCCCTGTCAAACAGAAATGGTGAGGAGGTGGTGTCTGTAGGTTGTAATAGCCCTCCCAAATTTAATAATGTAATACCCTCTTCCCCATCTTTCTGAATGAAACACCTACTTTACTACATTCATTCAGCTTAATTTCTCTAGAAACTGCGTCACAATATGAAAAAAAAAACTGTCGCTGCTTTCGGTTCATGTGAACGTTAAAGTAATATAATTAATCTTGGATTGTGTTACAAAAAACAGCTTTAGTTTAATCAACATTCCCATAATTAACAGAACATACCAGAGAAACTATTTAAGCTCATATGACAAGGCTTTGAGTATTGTGGAGGTTTATATTATTGCATATTTATCTCTGTAAATCTATTTTGTATTAATTGTTTAATTGCCTATTAAACGCTTATTTTGCATTTTATAAAGTGATATGGAAATAAAGGTAAGTGGGCATGCTCTCGAGTCATAATGTTGAGAGCCACAGTTGTAAAAGCTGCAGGGCTGGAATTTGTGATGTTAAGCCGGTTAGTTGCATCCTGGAAAATATTGTGAGAGACAAGACAAAGACATGCTGTGCTCTTTTCAGGTTAATGACACAAAGTAAACCCAGATATGATCACAGGGTCATGATGTGAAAGTGTGTTAAAGGTTTAGTTTCCCCGTGAGTATGGCAGCTGTGACTTAATCATCCAGTGAATCAGAAAGAGAAGTCTGAAGGAAGAAAGGGAACTAGTAAACCAGTTGATGCTTACTGATGCTCCAATAAATGGGATTTTTCTGATGATTCTGAAGAATTGCTTCTTTACTCTTGACGTCAGACCTAGAAAACACGAACAATGAGCATATTGTGGCGAAGAAGTGGCATGAAATGTACCCTTTTCTAAATTTTATCTACTTTACAAAACTCTGTTCAATTTCTCATATTCAATGCAGCACATCAGGGCTTTGACATGAAAATTTTAATATAAAAACTTCTTCAGTTCATGTGAAACTTATTTCAGGATGATGATTCAACCATAACATGCCACAAATGTATTAAAAATAACAAAGAAATGCGCTCTAGGTCAACATTGGCGTATAAAGCTCATTTTGTTATTGTTCAAGTGGCCTTGACATTTTGCAACTCAATTTTAAGACTTCCTGGCTGATGAATAGCAAAAAAAAAAACACAATATCGCTATTTACTTTAAATTACCTTGTAACATAATGCTGTGTCTGAGATTGTTTTAAAGTAACAAAGTTGTATGACTTAAGATTGCTGGGAAAACAAAAAACCATTATGTGCACGGAGAATAATGAAAACAAAAACAATGAAACTAAACCTTTTCCCTCTCTCTTGACTCACTCTTTCTAAAGATCCCTTTAATGTCATGTGGATAACATAACATTCTGTAAATAACATTTTTATTTGATTTTTATTGTTATTTATTTAGGTTGTTTGACCAATAAATCATTTGATTCTGCAAGGATGAAAATCGACAGCAAACTAAACAGAAATGACATAAAACAAATAACAATGGTTTCAAAACATTTGTATCAAATAAACATGATCAAATAGATGCAATTCTTTTGAACTTTTCTGATAGACATTAGTCACTTTTTAACAAAAATGATGAGCAGCACAACACATTTTCAATATTGACAATAATAATATAAGCATATCAGAATCATTTTGTGCAGAAAGTCGGAGATATTAAATCACAACAATCAAATACATTTTAAAATATTTTAAAATAAACTAAATATTACAGTTTTTAATTTATTTTTTATCAATTAAATGCTTCCCTGGTAAGTGCAAGACGCTTCTTCTAAAAACATTCAACAATTATTTATTTTTGAAATATTATTTTATAAACTAAAATGTAAACCCGATAAATGTAATAATCCTGAAGCATTCAAATAATAATAATAATAATAATAATAATAATAATAATAATAATAATAATAATAGCTATTTTTAATGCTATATTTATTTATACAGTTGCTTTGCAAATTTTATTATTTTACATACATTTTAGGATAAGAAGAGACTAGAAAACTTTACATAAACTTAAAAATTTAAATATTCATCTTGTGCTTATATTTATAACAATGTTCTACAGAGTTCTTTCTTTGATAACTTGGTATCACTTTATTTTGATGGTCCCTTTAACGTATTTTGTTGAATTTAAATTACATTTCATCAACATGCCAACCAATTCTCTTCAGATTATAAGTAGACTGTTAGGTTGTGGTTAGTGTTAGTGTAAGTTGGCATGTGCTTGCAAGGTTTCTTATAGTCAGTTAAAAGCTGTTGAAGTAGCAGGATCAGCAGATATTAAGCAGTCTACTAATACTTAAATGAGAAGTAATTGGCATGTAGTTGCAATGTAACCTCTGTATGCCTCTGTGTAACACTGAAAACCTGAATAATGAATCGTACAAATAAATACAGTGTATTATTGATCAAGTCAATATACACACGGTGAGTATAACAGATTGCTAAACATTTTTAATTTACTTTACTTCATTTTTAAAAACAATTTATTACATTATTTCATTTTTTAAATAGTAAATACTTAGTGTAAACTTGCCAATATATTTTATTTGTGCTTGATGCAATCTGATTTTCAAATATAAAAATACAGTAATCAATAGCACTTACTCTCTTGTTGGAAAAGAAAGTCCTTTAGCCATACTACCCCGAGTGTGGACAGCAAAGTGGCTGCAATGATCTGCCATGGCTCCAGACCAGCACACTGAGAATTCACATAACTCTGCGCCTCCTCGATGTACAACAGCGCAGTCTCCTTGTACACCTCCAAGGCACTCTGAATGAGAGAAAAATATATAATTTAACACTCCATCAACACAACTAGACAATCATTTAACCCAATCTCCCTTCAGTAAAGCTTGGGCTGAAGTAAAACATAACTCAAAACATAAACAGACTCCAAGGACAGGCTACTTTCTGAGTGACAGCCCTATAAATTGCATGAATAAGTATAAACATGTTCGCTACATAATCCCAGATTAGTTTAATGACAGCAAGTAGCAAATAAAAAAACATTTTAAAGTGAAAAGAAATACTTACTATAGCAGACTGAGTCATACTTAATTGTCTCAGGAGCTGCTTTAGTCCACTAATGACACCCAAGTAAACTGTAGCGGGAGTGTATCTGTACAGTAACTTTTAGCAGAGATTAGTAGATGAAATACTTTCACCCATAGAGATATTGCTCCCACTGACCACACCTTATACAGTATGAGAAACTAGTTATAAAAAGACCCAAAAGCAAACAGCTTAGATTTAAATGTAGATTACATGGATGTTGGTGCAATGAACAATTTCCACAAAAAAAAAATTATTGTACCAAAAATGTCTATAAATGGTAAGCTTGTGCCATTTAAATGGGCTGTAAAAAAAAAAAAAAAAAAAACATATCTGGTGGACGCATTTCACAATCACTATTTTTTACAGCACAATGTGGTCCTGCTTGATAACAGCACAGATTGTGTCTCGAGAGCATCGGCATAACAGCACGCAGGAAATATGAGGTCAGCTGAACAAAGTCTTAGCCAACTATATTCACAAACATGTGCACTCACAGTGATCTACAAGGAACGCGCTTCTCATTTACTCTTCAGAAGTTTAGGTTTGAGAGGTATAATTGGTATTTTGATTGCTTTGAAGATGTAAAAACGCTAGGTGCCCTTTACAACAAGTGTCTATAATTAAAGGGATAGTTTGCCCGAAAGTAGAAATCATGACATCATTATTTTCTCTATCTACATTTTAAAATAAAACTCACTGCCTTAAATATTTTCTAGACGTTTCTAGTCATCTTACATCAATCAAACTGAATAAAAATACTGTATATCTTAAATTTAGTTGAAACCTTATTTAAATTAAGTTAAAGCAACAAAATATTTGTCTTGATGTTTTGTCAACAAATATGCATTTAATCCAAGCCTGCATGAGGCTCTTTTGTTTGCAGATTGCAAAACATATTTTGAAAAACTATAGGGCAGTAGTACCTCTTCGGATACCATCATATAAGACATTTATTAATTTTAAGTCATACAGTTAACAATAATATTCAAAATATGTGGCACATACTTGGTTAAAACAACTTGATTAAATTATGAGCAACTGAACATTTTTGGGTCTTTTTAATGCTTGCTGATAATTTATTTTTGTGCTAATGATTAACTGTCATTTAAATAATTGCATTTAACAAATCTATTTGTGTGTGGTGCTCATAATACTTCATTGTAACCTTTTTAGCATATTTTTGTGGAATTTTATTTTGCGCAAATAAATAAAGGGATAGATCGTCACAAAAATGAACATTTATTCCCCATTTACTCACACTCAAGTGGCTCTAAACCTTTATGGATTTCTTTCCTCTGAACACTAAACAAGATATTCTGAAGAATATTGGAAAACACCAGCCAATGAAATCCATAGTAAGGTAAAAAAAAAAAGAAAAAAAAACATGGAAGCCTGCTTGACAACATTTCCCAGAATAACCTGTTTTTGCGTTTAACAGAAAATATATCTTATACATTCAGTACATCTTTTTTATTCAACAGAAAAAATAAATTCATAAACGTTTATAACCACTTAAGTGCGAGTATGATGATATACATTTTCATTGGTGGACTTTTTTTTACATTGAAATAAAATGTGGCATGATTCACCAAACCACTCTTGGTGAGTATAAAGGTTGTTACTCATGAGGGTAACTTCTGTATTAATATTGTAGCAATGTTTGAAAAAGATAAATGGTTTAGTGTGCTTATCTTGTCACAAAAACTGTCAATAATACATTTTTACAAGATGCACAGCACTGTGATCTTTTCACACAAGCAGCTCCTATAACAGTGTTTTCAAGTTCTCAATGTCAATACAAACCTCAAATGTTTTTAGTAAAAATAGTTCATAAATTAATCAAAATTTTTCCTCAGGCATTTCAAACAATGGAACAGCAAAAGCTATTTAATTTTGAGATATAAAAGCAAAAAATACAATAAAACAAACAATAATAATAATAATAATGACATATTATTTATATGGTATATAATATATCATGATTTTATAATATACTATTTAATAATAATATTTAGAATATTAATAATAGGGGATTGAATCTGCATAATGTAATGTATTCTTTATTTAATGCCATGTCAGCAACTAAGGCTATTTTCATGGAAGGAACATTTCAATAATAAATATACAATTAAAAATCAACAAACAAATGAATACATAAATCTGTAAAAATGCTAGATTTTTTTTGTTGGACATTTTCTATATACTCCAATGCTAAAAGTAAAGCACGGCCTTGTGCATAAAATTGACAAAATTATACAAAAAACTAAATAAATGAATTAAAGCATGGATAAAAACAACAAAAGAAAGATCAAAAGAAAATAAATGGTTTTCGCTGGACTCTTAACAGAATTGAAGAGCAGAAATTCAATTATCAAATGTGAAATAACACTGTATAGTGTTCACTGTGTAATTAAACACAATTAATCTGTTAAGATGCAATATTTAGAATTTCTTGTGTCCAATGTCTTAAAATCCAATATTAATAAAAATCTGAGTATTCAGAGTATTAGATTGTAGTTAAACATGACTCCAAAATTCATATGTTCTAAATGGTGATTCCTGGTACTGCAGATCCTATAATGCGACAATGATAACGAAATGATATATCGAGCAGCCCTATTTTAAAATAACAATTATGTATGTAATAATAACTGCAATCATTTCCTAATTTGTTCTGCTTCGTTATTTTAAATGTAGCCCAATAAATAAAACACAATTAGACTACAAATTAAACAACCATTCATTTTCAGTCACTTGGTTAAGTAGATAATGAACGAATCAGGCAGGAGTTGAATGGAGTTCTAAGTCCATGACAAGCTCTCCGACAGGTTTAGCAGGGTTTGCCAAAAACAGTGGATTGAGCAGGTAAACAGGTCATGTGAGTGAGCAACTGAAACTTTGACCAGGACCGAGGTGCATCACGATTCAAAAAACAGTGTGAAATGTGGAAACTCGACTGCACTTCCAAAGTCTTTAAAGACAGCATCCATATCAGGGTTATGTAACAAGACATACAACTTCTCAGTACATAATGTGCCATAAAATCCTGAGATTATGTTATCTTGTAAAAGGGCTAAAAGGCAAAGAGTGCAGACACTTGCAAAAGAGATGAAGGGATGTGCACGTTTGCTGTTATACAACACATCTCCTGAACATGACAGATACCGTAATATAACTGCTCATTGAGGAATACTTGAGAAGCACAACCAGTACATTTAGAGGCCTAAGATGTCACTTTGAACCACCTGCTCCCAATTGCACGCTCTCCAGCTAAGCTTTAATTGTTTGCTCATTGTTGAGTCAAAGCTCATGTTTCCAACGGAATTGTTCCAGTGTTTTGTTTAAAGGTGGTCAGATAGAAAGTACAACAGCAGCTTAACACATCTTTCGTACAACTCAAGACCTTCAGTATTGGCATACAAAACTAAAAATGTGTTTATTTGCTATTAAAGGTGTTAGATATGCTAGTTCATGTATCTGTCCATATATACTACACTCTTGATAATAATGGTACTTTACTGGTATTAAAGGTTCCATGAAGAACCTTTAACATCTATATAACATGTATTTCCATTGCAAAAATGTCTCTTTATGGTGAAAAGGGGTTCTGTAGAGTTGCTAGGAGTTAAGCATTGTTATCAGCAAGATTCTTTGGGAAACCAAAAAAAAAACTAAATTTAATTAGTGAATCACTAATTCTGCTCCCAAACAATGATATGGAACACCAAAATATGGATTTTTTACTGTAACTTATGGTCACAGTGCAAAAATGTTAATTTTTTTCTGTATTTTTGTATTGTTTTCCAGTTCAAAGGTCTAAAGATTCCTAAACCAAGACACATACAGAGAACACTAGAGAACACGAGAAAAGTCTTGTTATATATGAGCATGTTTCTGCTAGCTGACTCAAAAAATAAATTTTGACAATTTTTTTGACAGATACTTGTTCGTTTAAAAGCATAAACTTAATTTAAGTCATCATTTCGGTATTTTGCATATAAAGTAAATTTATTAAATGCATAATTCAATGGCTTTTCTTGTTCTCTTTGATTTTTTTTTCTTCTGATTTAAGACCTTTCAGGTATTTATATTGCAGAAGGGTAAATTAAGAAAGTTTTTAGGTCTCCAGAAACCCTGTATTTAGCTTTAAACTATTCAGAACTGACAGTAAAAGACAAGGGTACAATAATATTTATATTTTAAAAAAGTTCTTTTGAACTGTCACTTCATTAAAGTTTCCTAAAATAACATTTCCATAGAATACGAAGCTGCATAACTGTTAAAGAATATAGATACAACAATAGTCAAATATTTCTTGAACACAACACACTGGAATGATGTCTGAAGGATCATGTGACAGTAGTAATGTAGTAATGATGTTAAAGATTCAACTTTGTTGTCAAACTAACAAACTACATTTAAAAGCGTATTAAAATATTTTAAACAAAAAAAAAAAGTCTAAATTGTTTTAAATTGTACCAATATTACGGTTTTACTGCTCTTTTAATTCAGTAAATGCCAACCAACATTTAAACAGCAACAAGCATTGATGTTAAAAAGAAAAAATAAATGATATGCTTCAGAGTTCCTCAAAATATATAAGGCCCTATATGTCTGGGATGACATTAGCGGTGAATAAATGATGTCAGAATTGCATTTTCAATTAAATGGTCCCATTAATAGAGCCCGTCACACAGCAAATCACATGACCATCAGTCAAGCCAAAAACATGCTCAACAGATGCTGCTGGACAGCAGTCAAAACAGATCTGCCCTCATTGTACACTGCCCTGTTAAGAATAGCGCTTCCTCTGTATCTGAGCCTGTCTCAGGAAGTCTTCTGACGAACAGACACAATGAAGCACTAAATTTCCCTCTCTGCACCTGGGTTTTACTCACAGCCAAATGACTATTTCACAGAATTACACAAAGAAAAATAGAAGTTTAAAATATTAAAATGTGCCTGATGTGTGTCTCATTTACACTGCACAGCACTTACAAAAATTAGCCAAGAATTTATTACAGCAAAATGTAGTCAGCTTATGACCATGTATAATATAGACACATAGTTTGTTGGTGTATCTATCACCACTCATATAACCACAATTACAGTGTAAACACTATGATTAAACTATACCTACTCAATGGTTCATTTGTGTTTACCATAATTTACTTTGTTTACTTTTACTTTTCTTTAGAGAGAGAGAGAGAGAGAGAGAGAGAGAGAGAGAGAGAGAGAGAGAGAGACATACACAAAATCTTACATGATAATAACCATCTATTTATTTCAGTGAAACATTTCTGCTATCTCTCTCTCTCTCTCTATTATTGGCCATTTACATGAAACATACTCTTTTTTTCAAAATAAGATAACTTATTTTAAGCAAAGAACGTGCCAACATGTGATATCAGATCAAAATGCCACTTATAGATCATATACACTGAAACAATGTCACAGTTCTACTCTGTAAATAAATATGTCGAGAAAAATACCGAGAAAAAGTTACTTAACATAATGAACCAGGAGAAGCTTTCTTTGTAACAGACTTGCATCATGTTTAGACAACTGAAACAGACTATTTTAAAGCACAGCTGATTTATTGACATGATGCTCACTTACCCAGTAGTCCATTTTGTTTGCCAAGGTTACACTCTGCCTGAAAAAGTCGCTTTTTCAACTGCTCGGGGGGAAACGAGGAGGACTGCCTGAAAGATCTTTGTTTGGCTTGTTTTGAGAGCGAATTCCCCGTAGCATGACACAACCAGAGGCGCAAGCTTATATCAGGAAGTGCCGTGTGAGTGAAAGGAGAAGCTATTTGCTTTCAGACGTGACGCCACGTTCGCTGATTCATAAACTGGACGCGTCCTTCACTGCAGTGAGTAGTCAGGCGCATATGCTGTAAGAATCTGGGAAAGACAGATCCTCGTGATGATTCGCAGATTCGCCACGGTTTATGTGATTTTTTAATTATTACTAGACAATATTTTACATTTGGCGCAGAAATGCTTTTAATATAATAATCATCCGATTAATTGTCTATACAACAATGCTGATTACATTGTCATAATTTGTATGATTGTATTAATATTTTTATTCTATGTTTCTAAATGATTGTTCTCTATAATAACTGTTGCTGTAGTTTTTGGTGCTATTTTTTCATAATTTTAAGTGATTTGTGTATTTTAATAATTACACTTAAAGGAACAGTTCACCCAATGTACATATATCAAAAATGAAAGTTTACTCACCATTTGTTCAACCTAAACTTGTTCCCAACCTGTTTGAGAAGATATTTTGAAGAATTTTGGCATTCTGGGTAGGAATGAAATAGGAAATACATTCTAGAAGTCAATTACTAGTGTTCAGCATTTTCCTAAATATCTTCTTTTGTGTTCAACTACAGGCGGAAAAAGACCAAACAAGTTTAGAGCAAGTGGATGAAGTAGCCTAAATGAATAATTATTTTTCATATCTGGCAAAGAGAAAAGAAAGCATATAAAATAATTAATAAAAATAATTTTTATGTTTAGCTCTCTAAAAATCCATCATATACAATTTATAATAGGGTATACGATGTGGTCTATTAAATTGCTTTGGATTGCTTGAGCTGCTTGTGCAATATGCTTTTATGCAATATTTTACACGGTCACTTGATGGCGCTGTCCCAGCTAGAGTCTTAGCTGTCCTACACAGGTCCTACACTGTAAAAAAAATCCTGGTTGCCTTAAATTTTTAAGCTGAATTAAATTATGAGTCCATTGAACTTATATTATGTTAAACTGACTTAAAACAGCTTACGTAACCTACATGATTAAGTTAGAACATGATTTACTTAGTATAATATCCTAAGTGGCCTAAAACACTGTCAGGACTATCATAAAGTTTTTTACAGTGTATAGAGCCTAGATCTTTTTCTCCTATAGATTTATTTTCATGCCTATTGAGCGACCATTTACTCGACAGAGCTAGGTTTAATTTTGTATCTTTGTTGGTATAGGCTAGTAATATGTTGACGATGCTCAGTTGTGTGCGTGTGGCTGTGTTTTTCAACCAATTTGGGTAAAATGTAAATAAAATAAATTGGTACACTAAGCTACAATAATATAAATTAGCCTATACTTAAGCAAAACAAAAATAAAATAGAAAATGAACAACAAAAAGAAAAACCTAATCAAATAAAACAAAACATTTTAATTGTAATTTATAAAATGTAGTTTTGTGAATATTGTAAAATTTTAAATGTATAGAGTAGCCTAAATATCATTAACAATGCACGCTTTTAAAATTTTAACAACACAATATTTTCCACGTTGTTGCATATTTATACATCCTACCAAGTAAAGTTACGCCCAAAAGACATTTTTTCCACGTCTTTTTGGACTGTTTACTTCTATTTATTTGAATTACGTGATTTTGTGATTCTTTTGAATGACTTAAACATTCAGGACAAACAAACAGACAGTGCACATTGAATTAAAACATATTTATTTAAAGAACAAACAATCAAAACAAATAGAAATATATCTTTTTTTCGAACCTTTAAAAATGTCAACAAAAATCACTTTGTTAAACTGCAGTTACAATTTCAGAGTAATAACAATGAATATTATGTGAGTAGTAATATGAGTAGTAATAATTTAATTGATTGATTGTCATCGTTTTTAGATCACTATTGTTATTATTAGGCTATTATTATTATTATTATTATTATTATGGTTTAATAACCTGAATATTTTTTTTAATATTTCAACATTTGTAAATCCGTCATGTTGTATTTTTGCAGTTTATTGACATAAGTTGACTAATCATATACGGGTTAATGAAACTTATGGTTGGAATATAAATACCAAATCTAAGTTTAAGACTTAGTCAACAACAACCAAAGTTTAAGATTTAGTAAATGACAACAACAAAAATAGGCTATACGCATTTGAGAAGTATCGAAGAGAATGAAGGCAGTTTTATGAAATCAACTCTGGTCAACTTAGTGACCAAGCGAAGCAGGCCCGGCGCCAGGAAGTCAAAACTGAGGGGGCACTTTAAATTAGTGATGTGCGGATCGATACTAAAATATCGATATCTCCGATACCAGCTTTGTATGTTCTAGAATCGATTATCTTAGCAAAATATCGATATTTCAATATTTTTGAGCAAATATGTAGTTTATTGGAAATAGAAATACTTCTGAAAATAACTACAATTACCATCGTTTCTCTGAATAATGCCAGTTTAGTCGGAACTACTTATTCTTCTGCCTACCAAGTCATGTGCGTAATATGGCACTGTTTAACTGCAGATCACGCTAGCTAGCCTCTCAGTACACTGGGCTGGCACATATTGTTTAGTCACGATGGGTATGGGTGACCGCAAGCGAAGCTATAGTGGAGCTACTTCACTTCCAAAAACTTAAACGATTCTGTTTGTGACACGTGTAACAAAACAGTGAGGTACTGTGGTAATAAACCTAATCAAACACCTATAAATCACAAGACAGAATACATCATAACTAGATGGTCAGAAGAGGAGGAAAGGAGAGGCACAGGTGCTGCTAGGGTGAGACAGACATCACTTTTAGAGTCCTTGGGTGCAGCAGGCACTATCTAGGGGTGCGTTTCCGAAAACCCTCGTTAGCTAACTAAGATCGCAAGTTGTGTCGTTAAAAACATAGATTGTTGATTTGGTATTTTCCAAATCCATCGTTCCAACGAACATTCGCAAGCTGTGTCGCAAACTTCTATGCCTGCAACTTTGGAGCTGTAGACAGAAACATATTTCCTGGCTGTGTTCTATTCCCACTGCCCCCCCCCCCCCCCCCCCCCCTATGCCCTATTCATTCAGAACAGTCTAACATTTAAACTTGGAATGATTTTTTTAATTAAAGCATTAAAGTCATCACTTTTAGGTGTAATTTGCTTTCAAAGCATTTTTTTCAGTTCAGTTTTAGCGATCTTCATGTTTACAATTGTGCTCCCTTCGCAGTGCACTTTGAAAACTTTGATGCTATTTGGAACACAGTCGTGGTTCATGGCGAAAGCTATAGGTGACCTATTATTTAAAACAGAATATATGTTACGTCTCAAAAGCTTGCAAGCAAAAAAATAATAAAATAAATAAATAAATAAATAAATAAATAGTAAACGTTATGCTTTTAATGTATAGGTTACGTACTGTATATGACATGGGCCTGTTGGTTAGATTAGAACGTTTTTGCAGTGGTTTACATGTGTCAAATTGTAAAAGTAGACTTTTAAAAAAAATTAAATAAACAATATCCTTAATACTAATAATAATAATAGCAATAATCATTGTCAGCAACATTAATATCATTTATAATAATTATTATTATTAAGTATGATTTTTTAATTTCCTAATAAATATTAAACTTCATTTCTTAATAAATAGCCTCAATTATTTATTTATTTGTATGCTATATAACTTTTTTCATCATTTTAAATCTAAAAACAAAGATTTATCTTAGGTTATCATAAGTGTGTTTTTTTCGTGATATTGTAAACCATCATAAACCATTAGGTTACTATGTCTACCCGTCATTTTATTTATTAATTATTTTATTTATTAAGCCTTTTTTAAATAGCTTGTTTTCTGGTTATTTTCATTTTAGGGCCATGAGCTACAAGTCAAAACAAACTCGATATGTTGTATTTTAGCTTTTAAAATAGATCTGCAATATATTTTATGTTGTTTAATTTTGCATGAGCAAATAGCAGTATAGCCTAAATTACATATTTTTTAAAAGATTATCATTCTGCCTACCTGCAGCGCACGTGAGAGGTTTCTCGGTTGATCCGCGGTAATTCCACTTAAGCACTAGCCTTTATACCTTTTCCATTTATAACACTGCAAACTTGACTTCGCAGGCCGATCATCTTTAAACCCAAAAGGCATTTATTATGAGTTATACCTTGACTGCTGCTGCATAATGGGATGTTTCTCTACACAAAAGTGCGCTTTTTAGCAAAATGAAAGCAAACATTCAAAAGGTTCTACGTTTTGTCAATTTTAGTTTAATTGTAATAATATTAATAATAATTTTAATAAATAAATATCATATTTATTTATTTTATTAAAACATTTTTATTAGGCTACATCTTCCCGAATAACTAATAAATGACTGGCAGTTGCGTCTCTGCTAAAATTAATTTAACAGCAAATTTCTTATGTGTTTTTTCCTTTTAGAGCTCAAGAGAGTTGTGTTTAAATAATTAGTTAACCAAAACATGTAATGAATTAAGCTGCTCCTATCATGTCACCCACTTTTCTCCCTTGTGAGTTGAGGGCGCCTCCATCGCCGTGTGCGCGGTTTACGGGCGCACCTGACCTGACGCCGGGACCGGATCTCTGGACTATAGCTTTAATCTCACCATTTCAATAATTCAATTGCTATGTCATATATTTTAAAATATTTAAATGTGTGTTCTGAAGGTTGGAACGACGGGGGTGTTAATAATTAATGACAGAAAGAATTTTCAGTTTGAGAGAACAATTATGAAAACTGGGGGGCACAAACACTTTCTGAGGGGGCAATGCCCCCGTTTGCATCTAGCATCTAAAAATACAGCTCCTGAGATGAAGAGCATCTGACAGTCAGGGCTAATGATGAAACTTCTGCTCAGATAGCGATGTTTACGAGCGAGCTAAATGCTGCATTGTGTAGGCCTAACTATGGTACACATACGGTACTGCTACTTCATAGTTGCCAAAATATCATTCTGAAATCCCGCCAAGACTTTCAAAGAGCGTAAAAGAGTAATAAGAGTTGAGCATGATATGACGTGAATGTAAGCTCCCATAGAAATATACATTAGATGTCGCCTACCCTGATGTTGTCTATTGGAAGGAATGCGTCAATTGAGCCGCCATTTTAGTACAGGGTAGTGCTCCTTTGAAATGAACGCTTTTAATTGAGCGCCATCCAGCGGTCACATTATCTAATGACTAAATATTATGACCGCTTGTTCAACTTCTTTTATAAATATATATAACTTGACATTACTTTTTTTTCCTCACCACCACACTGGTCTTTTTCACAAGACAAAATTTTGTTGTTGGAAACTGTATTTTATATACTTACATTTGACTTTTGCATGTTAAAAGTATTTGAGTAAGAGACGTTTTACTTGATTTGGGTCATTAAAACAACTCCCTATGATGTATGTAGCCTATATCTGCTGTAGTCAACCTAAATCCAACTGCAGGTTGACAGAAAACCAAAACCCATTCTTGTGTTAGGACATTTTATTTAGCAAATTTTAAAGTAACTGTATAAGTTCATGACATGTTAAATATATAGTATAATTTGCTGGTTTTAAACATACAGAATAATAATAAATATAGTTATGAAACAACCATAACATAACCCTTATGTCTTAGGACATCTTTGATTAACTTTTTATTCCCTACACCAAATGTTGACTAATGAAGGTACATTTATAACAACTATTTATTTGTTAGACTACTGTATTGTCAAACCATGTTGCATACATATGCATTTAACAGACTTGCATGACAGTGCATTGCTGTAGAGGACAAATAAAACACGAGACAGGTGTTTAGAAAGAGTATAGTTTATTTAGTTTGTCATGCAAACAAGACAAACTTTCAGAAAACAACCCGGAAACATTATAACACGCGCGCTCGTGAATATAACCCGCAGTTGTCTTCAACTGTTGTCTTTAATAGTCCTTCTTTGCTCAACAGCTTAGCTGAAAAACAAAGCAAAACATTACAACCGTCAGACAAAGAGCAAAGAGCATAGAATTACCACGAGGCGACACTACAATTTGGGAAACAATAACGCGCATTTTGAATAAATTAAATAAAAACAAAGCAGCTAGCTGCTTTCCATCGCAACAGCAATGAGATCCAATGGACGGCCAATTGCTTTCTTCAAAATGGAGGAATCCGGGGCTGTTGCTCTTGGTCATTCTAAGCTCTTTGCATAAAGTTAAATCATAACAGTTACCATGGTGTCTATTTCAAACTATAGTAAACTAAAGTTTGAAACTATAGTTTAAAATAGACGATGAGTGGGCCTCGCTACTCCCACCCACCATAACCCTCGCAGCGAGGTCCCACTACCGGCCCCCCGTGTTTCCCTGAGGGTCCTCGGGGGTTGTTTGTTCCCTGCCTAGGGCTCAAAGGCCGCCTCGCCCCAGGGAGTGCACGAGAACACCGGGCGCCAGGCCGTGCCAGTATTCACTTTATGTTGCTCGGCGGCACATTTCGAGCAACAAACACGTAATATTCCTTGCGATGTTACGTTTATGTACGCAAACCACAAGGAACTACAGCACAGACGGGCCCGAGTGAAGCTTCACGAAGCGGACTTCGTGAGATTGGCGTGGCTCCACTCGGTATTGAACTCACCTTGGTCAAGTACAAACAGCAACACTAAGCGAATAGAGAGCACACAAGCTTTATAGGAATGCATATGCAAATATTTACAAGGCACGTCACTGCTGTCTCGTTGTCATGGCGAGCGCTGAAGAGGGCTCACCTGATTGGAGCACAGACTCTGGAATCTGCATCACAGCGAGTTGCCTTCTGCCCATACACAAAAATATATTAAATGTATTCAATATATATATATTTTACATTTTTGGTGCTGTGTAATATTCTGGGACGCAGTAGAATATGGAGACAGATGAATATAATTGGATATATGCCAAGCTAGTGTTGTTCCCATATACTTATAAACTTCCGGTGACCGGTTATTGTCAGTTTTTTTCCATTTTATACGGTTCCTTTTACAGCATTCATGTTGTAATGTAATTAAAATACATTCAGTTAAATAAACTTTGGCATTCATTTAGTTGTTCAAGCATAAAACGAGACAAATGGCCTTTTACTCGCACTCGCCCGTCAGAATCGGCAGGATAGCGCAGACGCTCCATGGAATATACTGTGGTAAAATAAATGCTCATATTATAAAGACATGGCGGGGAAAATGTAATTTAATGCAGTGTTTCTAGTACAATCTGAGACCCACTTCATTTTGGATATCACTCAGCCAGTGGAGATCGCTGATTTTTAAAGAAAACTGCAGATTTTTCCTTTGGCATACAGTTCGCCGGAAGCACTTAACCCAGGTTACTGGCAAATTAAAAGTCCTATTAGCATGCTTCAGCATATACCTATTTATATATATATATATATATATATATATATATATATATATATATATATATATATATATATATATATATATATATATGCATATATATATATATATATATATGCATATATATATATATATATATATATATATATATATATATATATATATATATATATATATATATATTTTTTTTTTTTTTTTTTTTTTTTTTTTTTTTTTACAGTCATTGGCATATACCCTAAAATCCCAGAATGTCTTTCGAAAAAGAGTCTGGTGGAAAAAGGCTGCTGTCGCTTCATCCGGGTGGATGTTACACTGGTGGTAGATGAGGAGATTGCTACCCAATAAATACCAAACTAGCTAAATTTAATAACAATATTTCCCCTAAATGCTCATTTTGTACTCAATATGATGAAACACTAAACCATTTATTTTGGGAGTGTACTTACTGTAAAGTGTTTTGGGTTGACTTTTCCAATTTCATTAAAAAATTCTTATTTCCAAATTTCTGTATTTCCCCAAAAATTGTATTCTTTGGTTACTCTCTGAGTGTAGATCTTTCTCATTGTAAATTTATTATTGATTTATTGCTTTTTTTAAACAAAATTTTACATCCATAGATGAAAATTTTCAAAGAAACACCCTTACTTTTTTATTTTCAGAAAGGACTTTGAAATTTATGTGAACTCTTTAAAAGACTCTTAACAATTACACTGCATTTAAAACGCTTTCTTAGTGTAAACCATTTAAACTTGTTTAATTTGCTGGAATTCTATTTATGTAACCCTCTTTGTCTCTTTGTTCGTATTATATCTTTGTAATGTTCTTTATTGCATTAAAAAAATATATGAAAAAGTAGATGAGACGATTTCCCCTATGTATAAAGCGCTTTGAGTGACAAGAAAAGTGCTATAGAAATGTAAGGAATTATTATTGTTATTATAAAGCACTGTTCATCATGATATAGCCATTCTCATAATTCAATTGCTATGTCATATATTTTAAAATATTTAAATGTGTGTTCTGAAGGTTGGAACGACGGGGGTGTTAATAATTAATGACAGAAAGAATTTTCAGTTTGAGTGAACAATCCTTTATAAAAACTGGGGGGACACAAACTCTTTCTGAGGGGGCAATGCATCCCCCCCGCACCCCCGTAACATAAACCTCTAAGATGTTTTAATAGAAACGGTCAAGATAGATATGAGTTTAAGAACGACCGGACTACATAACAGCCTTCATACAACTCAACATTATACAATAAAAAATACACAAACATTTTAAAGACTGTAAAAAATAAATAATTTTGGTTTCTAAAAAATATTTTGAGTTTATATAGAAGTTTATGTGTTCTGCGCCTACTTTCCTTATTGGCATCCAAAACAGCGTCTCCACAAATTTGGCAAGTGAAAGCAATAGAAAGATAAAGTCTGCGATTCAAGTCTGTGTGCGCCACTGAATGTGGGCACTATGTGGAGAAAAGCTGCAGTTGAACCGACGCATTCACTGCAGCACCAAAGCTTAATTATTGAGGGTGACCCCCGATTGCTCAAACCAAATAGAGTTTTAGCAAGAAGCTCTTGGCTATTCAATTATAATTGGTGTATTCGGTCATAACAAGCATATGCGTTTTAGCACAATGGGTGGACTCTAAAAGGAACCTCAACAGCACATTAAAACTGCATTACTTCTTCCAAGAAGTGTACTCAAGATCTTTCTGGTCTCGATGCGCACACCGTTCCAAAAGCGCACACGTCTCCAAAGGTGCACGTTTTTCCACACAAAAGAGTTGACATTGTTTGAGTTTTAACAAGAGGTGTACATATGGCATCCGGGTTGTAATTAAATGTTTTTAAGTTGTTGTTTTTGTCTTCTCGGTGAAGTTTCCTTTTCTTCTTTCTGTGCGTCTGAACAAGAGAGAAGAATTAAATAGCTTTTCTGCCAGTTTGGAACAAATGGATGGCAAAAAGCTGGTCAGCGAGTTTTCGTCCTTGATTGCCTTCTTCAGATGCCCTTCAAACAAAGGCCGAGGATGAAAATAAAGCCCCACCTGGTACTTCTGTTTGCTAAAATAATAAGAAATAGATTTCGTTTCATAAATAATTGCAACAGATTGTAAAGTGCAGCAGTTGAAGAAGTATATATCAAGAGAGCGAGGCCAGGTATCACCTGCTCTTCAGAAAGGGACATTTTATTGTTAAATCATGTTCTTTGCGATATCTATCATTTCCACAGCAGCAGGTCGCCCATGTTTGCCCATACTTTGCATAACAAGCAAGATATTACTCTCAACTGATAAAAATCGGGGGACAAATCCGACAGTCCCCAAACCCACACCTGTCCAGCGATATCCCGCTGTGGATCTGGCATCAAAAGATATTTGTAAAGCGGCAAGATTTGGTTTACTTTGGATTATTTCGAGCCCTTTATAACAGCACGACAACATCCACTATCTGCTTGCTTTATTTGTCTATTTTATTGAAAGCATATGGTTATCAGATGTGCTGCAAAATACATATTTAGTTAGACCGGCGACGAGTGCCTTTTGTGGACACTTGGGGACCACGGTAAATATTTTGCATCCATAACAGGGCTCCTGCTCTCTCCAATAAATGAACATTTATCAAGACGTGACACCAAGTGTCAGCTCGTGCTATCCGAGTGAACTGCAAGTCTTTTGTTTGCAATCGTGACCATTTTTTACGATGCGCACTCGATGTTGTTAACATTTGGAGATATCAGTGCGCACGCATTTTATATTCCATACAAACACTTTTCCGCATGACATTATTTGTTTGCATTGTACAAAGAAAGTGCTGCTGCACATATACTAAAGTTTTTTGCATATTCTACTCGATTAAACCTTGTTTTCAGAGGTTTTTGTTCAAGTAAATCACAAATTACGCACGAGAATTTCATCACAAGGCGCAGACGGGCGACAATACAAACATTGTCAGTCAATAATTATTTCAGTTTTGAATCTTGCAAAATTATAAAGAACAGTGTTCAACAGCAATGTTTATTTATCATATCTAAAGGATTACTGTGTAAAAGCTGATTTTCCAAGCCACAAAATGAGTAATTAAAAGACATTCATGCTTAATATCCATTGACTTTAACTACAGTGCAGAAGCTGATGTTTTAAAAAACAGTTTTTTCAGACAATTATAGCATTCATTGCGCAAAATATTATCTTATATATAATGATGTTTCACCAGGTCAGTGTACTTGTAAATATAGAAAACTTAACTTGACAGTTTAATTTCTGATTTAAAATCCATTTGTGAAAGCCGAAGGTGCATTTGGAGAGTCTCAGCTCTGATTGGCCACTTGACTTCATTTGTTTGTCAAAGAGCGCAGACACGAGAAAGGGACATAACTGACGAATGGACGCATCACCCTCTATTGTCCCGTTCGTTTATATATTAAGGGAATGAATAACAGACTGCATGTTGCTCGCTGGTGGACACGAAGAATTGACCAACACATACCCAGTACCTCGGTTTTACTGAGCGAGCTTGCAAGAGGTAAGCATCTGAATCTGAAAACCTTTCTTACATGTTATCTAAAATATTGCACTGATAATGACTCGTTGTGTTTTTCAGTACAGAATGACTCCAAGATCCTCGTGCGCTTTGGTAGGAAGGAATGGGACCTTTAAATCTAACTGGAGTTCAGCATCAGAACCCAAATCTGGCTCCACAGTCATGACCAAAAGTCAGCCAATCAAATACAACAGAGAAGCCGAGCTTGCATCTAAAGAATGGTCATTTACGTTCAGAGAAGACAAAACAAGCAATAGAAAACTGAAGAAACTCATGTCAACAAGCAGACAGCGTGGAAATCGCAGAGTGAAGGCAAACGACAGAGAAAGGCACCGCATGCATAATCTGAACTCGGCTCTGGATAACCTGAGAAGCGTCCTGCCAACTTTTCCTAATGACGCAAAACTGACCAAAATCGAGACTTTAAGATTCGCGCATAATTACATTTGGGCGTTGTCAGAAACTTTGAGAATTGCAGATCACGTTCGACAGAGGTCAAATCACGCCCAGGATCAGGAGAACCTCGCGGTGCCAAATGCGTGTTTGGATGTGCGCTATGGCGCGTCGAGCGCATGCGCCTCCAAGCGGCACTCCACAAACTCATCATCAAATTGGCAGGAAACACAAGGCTTTTACACCGATTTGTTACTAGAGGAATTTAACGGCAATTTTCAGGACAATCTTACCTTTTGATTTTCTGGAGAAAGTCTGTCTTGTGAGTAACAAAGCCAATCTGGGTTAGGCTGATCCTTGCCGTGTCAAAGCAAGTGTAAAAATAATATTTATTGTTTATGCTTTAAAAATCATAATGATTTAATTATTTTTATTACTTAAATGACTCTTTATTGCTTTGCATAAATCTGTATTTTTATGCAATGGAATAACTTAAGGTTAATTTCTTTAATTTTCCTTGCTCATGACGACTCAAAATGTGTCTTATCGTATGACATAAAATGCATTTTAAATGTTGTAAATATTGTGTATGTTTTGCCATGTTTTTAATATACAAGCAAATCAATAAAAATATTTTTACAATCTCGTTTCATTGCGTTTTTATTGACCGCTTTCTGCGCACGCGCTGTACTTCAGTTGCGCTTTCCAACGCATCACAAAAAGGAAAACTCAGTTAAAATATTCTACAACAACACACTAGTGTCAGCTATTTTCTTTGGTTAAATTTGGATAACAGCAGGTCTTGTAAGTATTATGCGTATGTAATACTCATGTATTTCCATACGTCCTTGCTATCAACTCGTTAATATATATTTGTTGTAATAAATGAGTAATTGTGGTTAGGTACATTGAGATTTTTAACAGCTGCAGAAAAAAAACTGATCAAATCTGACCATATGTGACCTGATATCTACAACACAACACCTACTATAGAAATGTATTTCAGTTTTAAACAAAACAAATTAGAAGTTGTACAAAACACATTTAAGTACTAAAAAATAATTTAATTAAACACTTAAACATTTATTGGAAAGCCAGCATTATTGAAAACAAACATTTCTTGTTTTAAAAATCTTCAAAACCAGTATGAAATTTAACAATGGATATGAAACATTTTATTTTTTATAGCAAATACAAATTCATTCTTTTTATAAAAAAAATATGGAAAATCCAAAAGACCATACATACACTGAATAGTTTTACATATCACTGTGCAAGAGGAATATGACCATGATTACATACATTTCAATGATCAATTCATAAAAAACGTTTTACGGAAAAATGAAAATGCAATAAGCGGCCTGAAGATACCCAAGCACCGTTAATTGAGCCTTTTATGCGATACATGAATGGAATGATTAAGAAAATGGAATGTAAGACAACGACAGCACTTTATGTGGACAGACTCTGTATTCACATTTCATGATCATTGTTGCCAAAGTCCTTTTAAATCCATGCGCTACCCATTCTTGCTGCAACAGAGCAGCCTCACTGGAATACTATCCAAATAAAGTGTTACGAATTTCCCTCATAAGGGAATGTGCAGTTGTAAGGCGGCACATGGGAAATGCTCTATTTTGGAAAAACGGTGACGACATCATAACCCTCTGGAGGAGTGATGCGTTCGCGTGCGTGCTTCTCGCAGTAAATCTGGTCCTCAACAAAAAAGTGTCCTTTTTGCTTCAGATTGATCCCGCAGTCTGTGCAGACGTAGCATTCTGGGTGACGAAACTTATCTCGAAGTTTGACAATCATTCCTCTTTAAACATAAGGAAAGAAGAAAATTGAGCATCTTTGGGAAACACATAGATTTATAGTGAAATTATAAACAGCGCTCTTGAAGAGATAGTTCACCCATGAATTTAAATGACCTCATTGTTTATTCTCCCTTAAGTGTTTTATTTTTTATATTTACAAGTTTCTTTCTTCTGTTGAACAACGAAAAAAAGATATTTTGAAGAATGCTAGTTGATGAGACAAATCAACTTCTACCTCCATTCCACATTTTAAAAATATTTTCTTTATCTTCAACAGAAGATAGAAACGCAAATAGGTTTTGAACAAGTGAATCGGATGTAAATGAATATTCATGTTTTGGTGAACTAACACTTTAAATCTTCCACTAGATGGCGATAGTGGTTTAACTCCACACATTCTACAAAAGAACATGCTATTCTTCAGTTTCTTTAGAACTTCTCCAACTATATATATATATATATATATCTCAAGTGAGCAAACAAACATAAATAGTGAAACTTACACAATCCCTGATCCACATTTGTCACAAAGAGAGAGCTTTTCAGGATTCCCAACGGAAGCTCCAATTTTTGTGGTAGGAGCCTTGACGCTTCTGAAGCCTGAGGGTTTCTCTGAATCACCTGACATAAGAGAAGCAGCTTTTTTTATTTAGCAGATTTGCTGGGAAATAAGCAGCACTAGACTGTAAACTGCTTTGGGCCAAATTGCAATAATGAGTTTCTCTCTCTCTCTCTCTCTCTCTCTCTCTCTCTCTCTCTCTCTCTCTCTCACTCACTCACTCACTCACAAAAAAATTCAATCTCAAATATGGCTGAAAAAAAAAAAACTTTATTAATATTTTACTTTTGTAATGTGTTGTGTTTTGTGCTGGTACCTTGGCTAGTTTAGGCCTGTCATGGATAAATATGTCACTTACATGTAAGAACATCAGTATGTAGCGGCAAGTCTTAAGGGCTGATTAACGGAATCGTCAATTCACATGATTCATTACAAATAGCAGACCATCTTCATAAAATAAAAAAGTCACAAATAAAATGTTATATATATATGTTACTCTGAGAGCCACAAATGTTCTGTTTGAG
Source organism: Danio rerio (assembly GCF_052040795.2). NCBI lineage: Eukaryota > Metazoa > Chordata > Actinopteri > Cypriniformes > Danionidae > Danio > Danio rerio. The sequence goes on from NC_141033.1 coordinate 28,260,607, forward strand.
GCTAGTGTTTTTCTTTAACATAATAATAAAACAAAAAACACTACTGGACTTCTAAAAATTAAATTGCGTCAATATTAACTTGGTAAGCTGAACTGTAGTTCAACATCTATTCGGAGCTGCGTTCATGATTAACATTCTTGATTGTGTGATACTAGTCAACAGTATTGTATCTTATAAAAAATACAAACAAATAAATGTACATTTTAGTTAATCATTAGCTTTTTTGAGGATGGGCCTTTTATAAAATACAGAAACTTTTTTTTTTTTAAGTAAGCATGATATAATAGCAGCCATGAAGCTGGAATTCATTAAAGGATTAAACTGAAAAGCTAAAATGATCTAAAAGGTGATTCTGTTTATATAGTTTTTAAGTGTCCTTATGATCATAGCTGTGAACCTTGGTACTTTTCAAATGTTGAAAATTCTTGCAGTACACTACCTGACAAAAGTCTTGTCGTCGATCCCAGTTGTAAGAGCAACAAATAATAACTTGACTTCTTGAGTTGATCATTTAGAAAAGTTGCAAAATCATCTGTTTCCGATGAATCATCTATTGAACTGCATCCCAATCATCACAAATACTGCAGAAGACTTATTAGAAGTCGCATGAACCCAAGATTCTCACAGAAATAGTCAAGTTTGGTGAAGAAAAAAAAAAATCATAGTTTAGGGTTACATTCAGTATGGGGGTGTGCAGGCGATCTGCAGAGTGGATGGCAACATCAACAGCTTGAGGCCCATTACATTACAAACCACAGGAGAGGGCAAATTCTTCAGCAGCATAGCGCTCCTTCTCATACTTCAGCCACCGCATCAAAGTTCCTGAAAGCAAAGAAGGTCAAGGTGCTCCAGAATTGGTCAGCCCAGTCACCAGATATGAACATTATTGAGTATCTCTGGAGTAAGATGAAGGAGAAGGCACTGAAGATGAACCTAAAGAATCTTGATGAACTCTGGGAGTCTTGCAAGAATGCTTTCCTTGCCATTCCAGATGACTTTATTAGTAAGTTATTTGAATCATTGCAGAGATGTTTGGATGAGTCATACACAATATTAATTATTTTTCCACAGCACCATGACTTTATATTATATACTGTACATTATTTCTGTTAAGTCACAATACTTTTGTCTAGGCAAAGTCAGACTTTACTGTCCTAGTTAAATAATTAAAAATGATCATGTTTTATTTTGGTAAAAAGCATAATCTAGAGGCCTTTGCCTTTCATATAAGCCACTTCAGATACCAAATGATCAACTAGAAATCAAGTTATTATATGTTGTTTCTAAAACTTGAATAGATGACAGGACTTTTGTCAGGTAGTGTAAAAAGTCTTCACAAAACATCCAGGAAATTTTGATAATGCTAAAGTGTTTCATTCACAGGTCCGATCATCCGTTTTACAGCTGTAGAATTACAGACACCCATTTTGTCAACAGAAACTAAGACCTGTTGACCTACAGACACAATCTAGTTGGCTATACAAGGTGTGTGTGTTTGTGTGACATTTTACCAGTTTCCAGGATCTCCTGCAGAACTTTAAAAGAGGCCGACTGGCGAGGAGGTTCATTGGATTCCTGATTCTCCTGCAGCATTTTGTACACCTCTGAATCTGCAGCTATAGCAGCTTTTGTGTGGCCTGGTTTACTGGGATCTGAGCTGAAAGATAGGCAAAAGGTCACACCGATGAAAGTTACAAAACAAACACTGTTATCTCAGAAGCATTATATTATTCAACCCAGTTCCTACCAGCCAGTTTAAGTCCTGACAGCTATAAATTCAAATACCTATACCAATACAGAACAGAACTGTAGAGACAAGCGGTTAAAATGAGATAGTACTGTTTAAAATGGTAGTCCAAAACACAGACTACAATCATAGAAACTTTATATTCATTATGTCTTTGTCTTTTTAAATAAACAATACCATCTTCTTATATTGAGAAAACAGTATGAAAGTTATATACATTCAATATACAGTGATGTTCAAAATATGTGATGGACCAATAGAAAAAGTCAGAAAGAATGTTTTTCAGTAAAAATGCACTAAATTGATCAATTGAGAAAATGACAACAATTCAAATTGTAAAAAAAAAGTTAATTAAAATAATTTTTAAAATGTTTATTGATAACCAAATTGGCATAGTTGAATATTTCTGAAGGATCATGTGACACTGAAGACTGGAAACACATTACATTTTAACACACTTTCACACATACTTTCACACACTAAAGGATCTGCAACGTTCTTCTGTATGTTTTTCTTCTTCTGCATGCTGGTTGGACCACATAACCTTTTGTCAAGTATGCCAGTGAGGTGTGAATGATGCTTACTTCCTGCTAGCTTCACTGGAGGCAGCGGTCGTCTGGACTTCATCCACTGCGCTGTTGAAGTTCTTGATGTTTTCAGAGGAGTACAGGCCAGCCGGGTTGTTGTACTGGTTGGTGACGACTCTAGGACTGGCAGAATTAAATGGCATAGCACTTCTGTTATGAGCAGAGCCTATATGCTTCTCCTCCTACAGAACAAGAGAACAAGTTTATTAGACAACAAGTTTCAAAAGCACACCAAAGTGCCGTTTTTAAAGCAAAATTTACTTAAAATTAGAAATTGACCCAATTATAACTTCATTTCTCAGCGGAAAATAGTGTCGTTAAAAAAAGCATGTTTTCACTTTGCAGTCTTACTTAGAACAATGCTATAATTCCATGGAATCAAAAAAAATATTCAAGTACTCAGGGCTTGACATTAACTTATTTGATCACGAGCCATTGTGGCTTGTAGTTTTTCCAACATTACTAGTAAACAAAATAAGATTCTGATGGTTTGATAACCTTGGATTAAAATATCACGGTTTGACAGTGTTGTGATTACTGCTCTAAAATATATTCCTTTTAAATGTCTGAGAAAAAACAACAACTTTTCCCCCTTTGAACACAATTTATTTTTTTGAGAAACTTTTGGAGCAATAAACATGTCAAGCTAAATAATTCAAATGAATTATTTACTTCTGCTGTCTTCATTAGTTTCTAACACACTGATTTCTTTACAATTTAAAACGGCATTTTTGGATTTCTCTTCTGCTAGAGACAACTAAAGGTACATAAAAAAATACCTAAATTACGGTTATCAATCCATGCCTAATTACTAGCCCCTCTTCATTTTCATTAGCCACAGTTTTGTTGTTGGGAAATATATATTTTACATGTGTAAATATGGCATGCTAAAATTGCTTAATTTACATTTTGTGTTATGTCCATGTGTTATGGGTTGTGGTTTCATGGTGTTGCATTGTGATAACTTCTAACTTCACATGACTTTTCAGAGCTCAACACTAAGGCTATTCACCTAAATTCCCCCAGTTCGGCCAAATTTAGCTATAAAACGTTTTGTCCAAAAAAGTTGTGTACTCTGCCAGAGTCAGACAAAATTATGATGTGCGCACACAATACGAACCTCAACCAACACTGTGACGACGTAACATTCACCATGTGCACTCAATGGAACTAGCGGACGCATTTAGTATAACCCATCCACTTTAGGGCTCGCAAAACTGTTAGCCTGACATCTCAGGGCTATTATTTTTTCTAATTGGGCTACCAAAAATAAATTCACTCTGCCCATTAAGGTATCTTAATGAGAGAGAGAAAAATATTGAAAATTTGTTTGCTGGGTAGTTATGTTGCATGTAATTTTCATGCATTAAAGAATCACTATCATATCATGTTTGAATTTGCATTTGTGTTATAACTGGTTTAGTTAAAAGAACCAGTACTTCCAAAATAAATAAATAAATAAACAAATAAATTAATTAATTAATGAATTAATTAATTAATAAAAGGGTGGCCTACCAGGTTTTCAAATGATTTTTAGGGACAATTAAAAAAAAATGTTGGTTTGTAACTTGCGGAGCTGCACATCGATGGATTTGCTCTTCAGTGTTTGTAGCTTCAGCAGTGATATTTAAACCACACTGAACTGACATAAACTGAACTTCAACTCTGAAGACTAGACTGACACGGTCTCAATCTACTAGAACTTCTATGTTAAGCTGCTTTGACACAATCTACATTGTAAAAGCACTATAGAAATAAACATGAATTTAATTGAACTATCGCACACCAACACACATGGGTGTAAACGATGTACACATTTTTATGTGTACTATGTCTTTAAGAAACAAAAACATTAGATAACTATAAAAAAATCTGTAATACATGACTATTAATTAATTCATTCATTCATTTTCTTTTTGGCTTAGTCTCTTTATTAATCAGGGGTCGCCACAGCGGAATGAACTGCTAACTCATCCAGCATATGTTTTACCCAGCTGATCTCACATTCACACACATACACTATGGCCAATTTAGCTTATTAAATTCACCTATAGCACATGTCTTTGGACTTGTGGGGGAAACCGGAGCACTCCCAGGAAACCCATGCGAACACGGAGAGAACATGCAAGCTCCCCACAGAAATGCCAACTGACCCAGCAAGGGCTCGAACCAGCGACCTTCTTGCTGTGAGGCGATCGTGCTACCCACTGCGCCACCGTGACACCCATAACTATTCAAAAATGGAAAAAAAACTATCAAATGACGGCTTGTAAACTGTAGATATTTAACCAGTTGATGTGAAAACTGGCCATTAAACAGCAGGAAGAAAAACAGAGATGGAAAAAGCTTTGCCACACTAATGACCAAGCTTTTAATGACACTGTGAAACTTTCCTAGGTTAACAACATATTTAGCAGTTGTTTCTTATTATGCTTCTCTCCCTCTCTCTCTCTGCTTGATTCAGGAAACATTTATAACACCCAAACTATGTAGTCAAACCCCACACACTTCCTATGATCATTCACATTCTGACCTTAAATTTCAAACTTAGCCCGCAGGATGCGAGTCTTGCGTCATGGCTCTGGCTGATAAACTCCCTGGTCTCCATGGATGAAGCTTGTTAGGACATAAACAATGACTTCACTTTGGCAGTCTATAGTGCCGTGCCTTTATTTGTTTAGCGGCTATGCTTCCGTTATAAATGACAGTCTCAAGCAATGTGAAAAGCTTTAAAGTGCATTAAAATGATCAGGGGGCCACTGAAAAGTCCCTCGGCTCTCAGCTAAGCAGATCTGAAACACACCTGTGTGTTGGTTTTTGCCAGATTCATCTTGTATGGATTCGTCTTTCCGTCTTCAGTGACTAGAGGCGACCACATTTTTGATTCTGATCTAGCAAAAGAACAAAAATGTCAAACCTTTATACGGGGAATACATATTTGGTCAAGGTAAAATGTTAAAATGGGGCTTGAATGCAAGGAAGGCACATTGACTCAGAATCACAGTGAGAGAGTATTAAAGGTAAGTTTATTATGTATTGATCTTGTATTTTGCAAGATTGCAAGGCATAAAAACACGTCATGCGTTGAACAATGCTGTTGTGAAATATGCTTTAAAACTGTCAGCATGGTATTGTTATCTAGCTGAGTGACACAGATGAGGATATGTTGAAATTGAGAGGCTGATTTGTAACAGAATTCTAAGCATTATTACACAGTCAACTAAAACCTAAAATGTCACATAAAATGTTTTACCTAATAGCAAAAAACCCAAAACAAACAATTAAATAAATAATAAAATACTTATTTTAGTTGGTCGCAAATAAAATATACTTAACATTTTCAGTTAGTTGATCTAAAAAACAAAATACCTAAAACTTAATGAAAACTGTCAATTTTGTTAAAGTATACATTCTAGGTATTACAGCAATTAAAAACCCAGTTTCTTTTTTCTTAGGTTTAGGGTGTGTGGCAGATTTGGTTTGCTTAAAACACAATTGCAGAATTTCACCATTAGTGTATGAGTATTATGGTGTTATTTAATTTAATTAAAAAATGTTTCCCACTGATGTTGTTAATAATTTTAAGCTTGGTTACCCATCAATTTCACAATTTCAACATATATGTGTCACTCTGCTAGAATGGAAAACAATTTCTTGGAATTGTTCACTATATTTTCCAATCAAAACCTGGCATACTGAGATCTCTAAAAAGATGGGTCATAGTCAGCTTATAAATCAACTGAAATATGAATGCAACATTGGCCAAATGTTTCTAAACAAACCAGAAACGAAAGCTTTTAATTTGGTATCTATATATATATATATATATATATATTTTTTAAGGATCAATATTTCAACTACATTTTAAAAATTTCTGCATAACTAAACATTTTAGTGATGTGTACAGGATTGTCGGTGATGCTTAGTATAAGATCGATCAATCCGCGGCGGAACGTGACTTGAGCGATCATGTGCCTTTCAGCTAACTTAACACACGCAAGTCGCACACTTCTGCATTACAGAATGGCATGATGGCCGAGGGGAAACATAGAGTGGTGTGGTGCTACTTCTCATCAGCTGAAAAAGCGTTGCACGATGCAATGTTTGTGATAAGAAAATTATAAACAGCAACAATACAAGCAGCCTTTAAAAACACTTACAGACAACACACCCTGAAACTTATAAAAAAGCGGAACAAAAACAAGCTGCCCAGTGTTCCTCTGTCCGACAAAAGACATTGTTGGAGAATATTAAAGAAGGCAAACCCTTAGTTACCTTTAACCTATTAACTGCATTATATATCTCTCTCTCTTTACCATTAAGTGAATAAGAATAAATATAAACATATAAAAGTCTGTATGCAGTGCAATATGTGTGTGTGTGTATATATATATATATATATATATATATATATATATATATATATATATATATATATATATATATATATATATATTTTTTTTTTTTTTTACATGTAATGATCTTTTTTTAATGAATATTATTTTGAAAATGACAATAACATTTCAAATAATAAGTGGTATCGGTCTCGTAAAAAATAACTAAAAGTATCGGTATCGTATCGGATTCAAAAAGTGTGGTACCGCTCATCCCTAGATGGTGTAAAGGCAAACAGTCATTCTGACTTGAGGACCAAATTTCTGTCAGTCTGTTTCTTTTTTGGCCCAGACTAAATAAACAAAGAGATTAAATATTTATTCTGGCACAAAGCAATGGGATATAATTAATTACTACTGATAAGTCATCTGAAAGTCAATATTCTAAAATATCCTCTTTTAGTTTCATTGAAATGCTTTGACAAAATATCAAAATGTAAGAGGTCTTCAACACAGGGGTCATTTCAGTAATGATATACTTATTTTGCTCAGGGATAACAATACATATTTGAAAATTTTGACAGTAATACTACATGTTTCCATGTTGACGGCGAATGCCCCACCTGTCAATGGAAAGTGCCATTTCATCCCCGCAGGCTTTGATTTTATTCTGTGCCTCCAGATGGGTCATGCCATCAGTGGACTCTCCATCTATGGCCAGGATCATGTCCCCCATGCAGAGGTCAGCCTGAGCTGCTTTACTTCCTGGGGTTACCTGGAAAAGTCAAATATGGTCGTCAATATCATTACTTTCGCTATCCAAGTTGGAAAAATAAGGTTGGGTGAGACTTTTAAGCAGATAAAAAAACACAAGCAAATTCCTGCAGATTTAGAATGAAATGGATACTTAGAATTAAATAGAAACTTAAAATATAAATTTTTTTACATTATTTTTCTCTGCATCAGGTCTCCCTTGTGACATGATGGTTTCCCTCATTAAATGGTCGGGGTGTGCCCTTTGTGTATAAAAAAAACGTTTTTTTTCTGTGGTTGAAGGCACAGTAAGCAGCTTTTGGTTTGAAAAGTGCCTCCACTTCACACTAGACTGTTTATTTGCTTGCTCACCCTTATTGATTTAGTCCCAGCCCAAGGCCTGTTGATTCCATGGATGGTAACTAACTTTAAACATTCATCTTAATGCCACAATCACAAAAAAAAATTTACTAGCTGAATATCACAAAAAATAAAAATAAATAAATATTTTATACTATAGTATAATATAAAATATCATACTTTATAGACCATTTGAATGTGGTGATGTCATTGGCCCATGAACATTTCCTGCTTGGGATAAAACTATTTCATAACTGTAACAAGAGGAAATTCAACCATAGTTAATGTTAAAAGCTATAATAACATTATTTATCAATAGGTGGCTCATTTGGCATCCCAGTGGCACAGTGGGTAATGCTCTCACCTCCCAGCAAGAAGGTCGCTGGTTTGAGCCTCGGCTGGTTCAGTTGGTATTTCTGTGTGGAGTTTGCATGTTTTCACGTGGGTTTCCTGCGGGGTGTTCCGGTTTCCCCCACAAGTCCAAAAACATGCGGTACAGGTGAATTGGGTAGGCTAAATTAGCCGTAGTGTATGTGTGTGAATGGAAGTGTATGGGTGTTTCCTAGTAATGGGTTGCAGCTGGAAGGGCATACGCTGCGTAAAACATGCTGGATAAGTTGTTGGTTCATTCCGCTGTGGCAAGCCCAGATTAATAAAGGTACTAAGCCGAAAAGAAAATGAATTAATGTGGCTCTTTTGGGATTCTCTAAAGCTATAGAAATTAAAAATGGAAAACAGGAAATTCATTGGGACTTTTTTTTTTTGTTTACATCACTCAAAATGGTCTATAGCAGAAAATACAATTGATTTGAAAACTGATCACTCCATTTAGAAATATCAGTTCAAAAACTGTTTTCATCCACAATACAGAATAGAAGTATGATGTACACAAATTTAGACAAATGGGCTTATTTTTACTTTAGACATTGACAGGAAGCTCACTATATGAAAGACCACTCTGCTAACAAAAACAGCATATGCTGGTAAGGTATGTTTTGACAGTTTACTAGTTTATGCTGGATCTAAATACAAAGACCCAGCAAGAGAACAGCATCAATACATACCTTACCTCGTTCTAGATATCTTGAGCTGTGTTATGTAAATGAACAGTTTTAATATTTCTTTGTATGCTAAATAGCAAAAAAACTGACAGCTTGTGGTAGAGAGAATGTGCCAGAAAAGTCGCATTAGTGTCATATACTATTAACACAGTCATGCCATCAATACTTGCAATGTTTTGAAACGTATCCACATCCACACTCGGGGACGAACGCTATCTGCCACTATATCGACTATATGGAATTGCGAAACAGGGGCAGGCCTACTTTTTTTGAGAAAAACATCTGATGTATCAAGAGAAGCTTGTTTGTCGGTAACAGTTTTAGCCTCCATTTGTTTCAATGCTCAAGATTTACCCTACGAGCTTGAGACACAGCGACAGTTGACTGATGTTTCACTTCAATATGCTCGCGTTCACGTGCGTTTCGGTTGGATGCTGATGCACGCAGGAGTGACACGTTGTGGATAAAATGTATCCAGTCCATGTAGCATAATACGCTGGCCTAGCAGTAAAGTTTATGAAAGTCTCTTTCTCTTTGTGCTAAATGATTAACAAATAGTGAACTTCTTACCCTCGAGATAGTCAGAGGCTGCTCGAAATCTTTTCCCCCGACCAGACGGAATCCCCATGGCCCGGGACCTTGTAAAACAACCCGCTGAGGCATTATAGTTCCAACAGGCAAACTTAATCCTGGAGCAGTGCACTGTAAACTGTAGAACTGGGCAGTTTCTGTCGCAGGACAGGGGCGTTCACTTTGAAGAAATGATACCTGGGCGGAGCTTCCTCTAAAGGGAGCGAATAATGTCAGGTCTCTGTGCTGATAAGAGTTTATTTCCTATGTTTGTTTAGGGGTGGACCGTTACGTCATCTCATATTGAAGTTTACCATGTATGGAAGAGCCAAATCCTAGGATTTGGTATGTGCCACTCCCAAATCCAGTCGAATTCCTGGTAAGGGGGGCTTTTGCTGAGCTCATTACATATGCTTTTCGGGGCTATGGGTCACATTCTCAGCATTCCTAAAAACTGGAACAAGTGCAGACAAAACAGGCAACACAAAAGCTCCATGTCTGATCAACGTGAAAGGCTAGGACGGTAAAAATGGATAGATCACATTCTCAAGTGAAGGCATACTTAAGATTTAAGCCTTCCAAAGTCAACTTTTACCATCTTTAACTTTGTTTTTCACATGTAAGGCTAGAGGATTAGGAATGGACCACATTTACAAGTGAAGACATGCTCAAGGTTTATAAGCCTCAAGTCAGCAATTACCTTGTGTAACTATGCTTTAAGGACATTTTCAAAGATTTGGTTTCTCTTTACACTCAATACATCAATTATCGCATGTCTTCGGGTTGTGGGGGAAAGCGGCGCAAACATGGGGAGAACATGCAAACTACACACAGAAATGTCAACTGGCTCAGCCAGGTCTTGAACCAGTGACCTTGCAGTGATGTGACAGTGCTAACCACTGAGCCACTGTGCGGCCCTAATACCTTTCAAATAGAACTTAAAACAAAACTTAAAATATATATTTATAAAAAAAAAAACGCATATACTGATTAAAAAATCTAAAGTCAAAGTTTAAACAAAATACACTTGAGGGAATGTAAACAGGTAGGCTACAGCGTTAAATTGTTTTGAGTATTGCTTCTTCAAAAATGTGTTTTGGATTGCAAACATCTGCAAAATGACTAATAGTAAATTTAATGGTGAAATCCATGGATAATACAGTAAAAGTATGCCTCATTTTTGCACCCCTGTGACATGACTTCTTTTTACTTTGGATGAATGCAAAACAAGATTTGTTTATTAAATTCTTTTTTAAATAAATGACCTCTCTGCATCAAAAGTAATTATACCAGATGTTTAAATATATGACACTTAAAAACCCCTGCACAAATTAAAAATAATTAACCTTGACATATTTGATGAATGCCTTTTTAATCAAAAAGCAAAGTGTCAGAAAACAGTAATATTTTAAACGTTCTTATATGTACTTTAAAAAGGATAATCACTCCAATAATGAAATCTGTCATCATCTACTCACCTTTCACTTGTTCATAACCTATTTGAATTTGTTTAATTTGTTGAATATGAAAGTCAGTGATAACAATAACCAACTTTTTTATTTCAAAATATCTTCTATGTTTAGCAGAAAAAAAGTATCTTATAAAGGTTTAAAACCACAGAAGGGAGAGTAAATCCTGAGGTAATTTTCATTTTTGAGTGAACTATCCCATAAAGTTTAAACTATATTTTAAGGAGTAGTGTTGTTTTCTTAAAATATTAATGGAAATTGCAAATTGCACTTGATTTATGCACAAACTGTTTTCATTCATTCTTACGGAAAATCTTTATTATGCTTGATTAGTTACTTTTTCAAAAGTAAAATTTTAATAGAACAGATAAGATTCTGCTTTAGGATGGGTGTGTGACTAATGTAGACCCAGGGGTATCTTATCTCTCTAGTATCTAAGGTGATTTCAGGCAAGTTCTCATTCAGATCACTGAACTCTGAACGTAAGACCTACTGTAAGACCGTATATTTCTGTCGGGGTAACACCCTTCCTGTGGAGGTTAATTCTGCTTCAGCACACCTACTTGTAATGCATCTATCTTTTACAGTTTCATAAGATTATAACTAAACTATACAGGATAGAAGCTCTCCAAAAGTGAGACATGGTCTAATTTATGACAATATGTTTCTTCATTTCAATTTGATTGGATCTTTTTGCAACATGTACAAAAAATATCTATAATTATTGAATTTGCAATGAAAGAAAAGGGCCAGTGCTGCAGTCCTATGGAAATAATTCAGAAAGATGCATTAAAGTGGACCTATTATGCCCCTTTTTTACAATATACACTCCAAAAACTGATATGTTGGCGTTAATTAACTTTTTTTTTGTCCACTGGTTCCACGTAACCGAGTTAAGTTACCTTTAAGAAAGAATATTAATTTTAGTGAACTTAAGTTAGTTACATAAAGGTAATGTAATGTTGTTTAGTTCAATCAACGTAACATTTATAATTTAGCTTTAATCAATGTAGTTATTTAGGTTCAATTATTCTAAAATTGATATTGTTATGTTTAACCAAATAAAAAAAACATTTTCCGTTTCATTGAGTTTATTCAATAGCATTTTTACAGATTTACACATTTTCCAGCAATAAAATGATTGTCAAAATCCAAATACTGTCTTTATCTGTATCTTCACTTATTACAATAAGTTAAAACATTAATACTAATAAAATAATAGTAATACAAGTATGAAAAAAATTGAAAACAATAAATGATTTTAAAAATATGCTTACGACTCCGCCCACCGTGTCGACCTGAGGTAACTATTTCGAAACGACGATGGACAACACTGACCATAGCGTTGCTGTACACTGCCTCGGGTGCCTGACGGTTCAGGAGGACCTCTCAGGGCACTTGAGGCAGGTCTGCATGAGCGGCGCTGAGGAGGCCCTGGTCCTGGAGGAGGTGGCTCGTGCCTTGGAGTCAGAGGGGAGGGTGGTAGGCCTGGCGGAGGTGCGGGGCCTTGTGCAGGAGGACCCCACCTGCGGCTCCTTGGCCGAGTACTTCGGGGCCAAGGGCTTCCTCGTTGCGGGGCAGCCCATTACACTCAGCAGCGGCAGCAAAAGTCCATGTCCGTCCACTATGGAGGCGGATATGGCTGAGGTGTCCCGTTGCCTCGGCCAGCGGTGCGAGCTGCCTCCCAGGACCCAGATGGATTTTCGCAGCTTCTGCGTTGCCACTCTAATGTGGCTACACCGTCTGGGTCCTGGAAGCGTCAGGGAGCTTAGGGTGCGGGAGTGGCTGGGCAGGCGGCCAGAGGGAGAGGCTGTAATCCTGACGCTTCCCGGGAAAACCGTGAGCCTGTGCCGGAAAGAGGAGTGGCTGGAATGCTATTACAGGCACATCCGGCCGCTCTGCCTTAGGGCTCGGGCTCCGGGGGCAGAGGACAAGGGATGCTTCTTCCTGGGAGCGTCAGGACTCCCCCTCACTAACCCCAGCCAGGACGTCCTGCGCCTGAAAGCAAAGTACGTCAAGAGGCACCCTGCGCCGCCCGCTACCACCGCTGCTATGTCTTCTCCTCTGGCTCCAGCTTCGGCTTCTCCTCCAGCTGCACTGTCTCAGCCGCCTGCTCCACCTGGCGAGGAGAGGCCGTCCACCTCTGGCCTGCAGCCCCCTCCATTGCCTCCGGCTCGTTATTGGGGGGCTTTTCAGGACAAGTTTCCGGTAGGCTTGGGTGGGAAGCCCCCTAGTAGGGCGGAGGCAGCCGCGATCGGGTTCACCGACCATGGCTACTACCATCACTGGAGGGGGGAGCAGCTCGGAATCCAGACGCGCCATCTCCTTGAGCGGTGCAATGACCGAAAGGGCCGGAAGCCTTCCCTGGCCCGGGTGCAGAGTGCCATTAGGGCCGAGACTGCATGGACCACCGGCGTGCCGACGGTGGACGGCGTCCTGGCAGAGTGGGAGCTCTCGAGGGCGCTGTCCGCCGTCACCAGTGACCAGCAGCTGGTCATGTCGGTGGTCCAGCAGTCTTGGAAAGGACTGGAGATCCAGACCGTTGGGGACAAAGGCGGAGGAGTCGTCACCACCATGCCCTTTAAAAAAGGAGAAATTATTTGTGATTACCATGGGGAGGAGTTGTCCCACGAGGAGGGCTTAAGGAGACGGGAGGCCCTCCCCCGTGTCTCCTCCTCCTACATGTATTTCTTTAAAGGGCTTGGTGGAGGGACCCTTTGCCTGGATGCCCAGTCCTGGCCCTGCCCCTGTCACCCGGGCATGGAAACCTTCGGAAGGCTTATGAACCACTCCCGGCACCGCAACAACGTGCGGCCCTTTGTGAAGCTTCTAACGCTGCCACCTTTTTTTCAAGTCGCCAGCCACCTTTTTTTTTTTTTTTTGTATAATTAGCACATATTGGGTGTATCGCCTTTTCTTGTTGATTTGCTGAATGTGTCCTCAATTGTAAGTCACTTAAGACAAAAGAGTCTGCTAAATGTTAATGTAACTAGTGTAGATTCATAAGGTGGTGTTGCACATCATGGTTTGCGCTTCATCATGCCCAGCATCCTAAAAAAGTCAGGTAAAAAATTTAAATTTACCAACAGATCAAAGGTGAAAGGAGGAATTGATTTAAGAGGAAAATACAAAATGTTTAAAAAAAATAAAATAGCTTACCATGTACTCCCTCACTTAGGGGCTTTGAGGATGCATTCACACCTTTTTTCCACTGGTGATGTTCTAAATAACATGAAATGACAATTAGTAATTTACTAAATAATTAGTAGTTAAAATTACTAGTAATTTTTACTGTACATCATTTTAATGTGTGTATAGGCATCTAAAGGCATAGTACCTGGATGATCCACAGTCTCCTCAGCCAGATATGGGATTTTAGAGGTTGAGCTGTAAACCTGTGTGGGAGAAAATAGATGTGAGTGAGCAAAGATTTAAAATAATAAAATATAATAATATACATAGCAAACTACTAAACTTAAAAATTTAAACGTGTTAGATGACCAAACAAATAAGCTTACATTAAATATGTCATCATGCTAGATGTCATCCTATTTAAGTGTCACATATGCTTGTCAAGATTTTTTTTTTTAAGTTAACAGGCTTGAATACAATTAAATAATAAATAACAATGTGCCAACACCACATTTTAATTAATATTATGTAAGTTATCAAAACTGGCATTCAAACTCGACAAACCGCTTGACACTCATTTAAAATAAAGACTATCAAATCAAATAAAAAATCTAATCACTTTTATTGTCACGTTATCAGCAGCACGTGTGCTATGATGAGTAAAAAGCTTAACGTTAGACTATTCTAACATGACTATTCATTACTACCAACGTTAGCAACTTTATTTTGGGGGAGTAAATATATACCAAGTATAAAATTTCACAGGAATGAAAAACAAACTATACATTTATCTGTCTATAATGTGGAAAAGACACAGGGAACATGGCAATTTCATAGCAATACTACACACAAACACAACATAGTATTACAAGAGAGTACATTTATGATTCAAATGTTGTCACAGCCTCAGTATAAATACATAAAAAGTAAAAAAAAAATCTCACCTGTGTGTCCACATTGGGGAAAGCTTTGTGCACGTTCGCAATTTGTACTGTAATCTTCATCTTTTGATTCCCATAATATGGCGCCGAGCTGAGAGTGATCGTTGTGGTTTGAATCTTCTTACTTCCTGTGTTGTTTTGAAACTGCGCATGTGCAGATATTACTCCACCTATTGACCAAAATGCAGTACTGCAGAAGCAACACAACTCCCTTTCATTCATGTTACATAAGCTGTTTAAATGTGAAAACTTACTTTTTCTATTTTTTTCCAACACAACACATAAGCGAATTGTTTAATTAAACATAGTTACATTCTTTGGTCCAACTAAAGCCATAATTAATATTTTGAGTGTATAAAATACATTTCTGAAGTCCCAAGAGTGGGTATGTGGAGTATCAGCTCAAAATATCACAAACATAATTCGTAACTTATTGAAACTTTTCCATTTAGGCTTTGATCCAAAGACTTTAAATTAAAAAAAGATTGTGCTCAACAGAGCAGCAGATTCAAAGCAAGGCGAACTCTGTGAAAAACTGAAAATGTGAACTGAAACTGAAGTTGGCTTAAGAAGGTAGTCTAGACTACATTGTTCATGTGTGCATCCTAAAACTCCACATTTACACTCTCAGAATTTCAGAATTAAAGGTACAAAAGCTGTTACTGTGGCAGTATCTTTTTAAAAGGTACACTTTTATACCTGTCAGGTCCACATTTGTACCTTATATATTCATACCTAAAAAGTACAAATGTGCAAAATATAGTACACAAATTTTACCTGTGAGGTAAAATAAATGTACCTTTGAAAAGGTACTGTCGAAGTGACAACTTTTGTATCTTTATTCCTCTTAATCTCTCAACATTGTCTTCAAACCCTAATGGTGGACAGCTGCTACTCGGGGCTGTTTAGGCTAATGAGAAAGGGAGAGGATATATTCTTACTCAGTTATCACACAACTGTGTTTAAACCCCTTATCATTTTTTATTGCATATGTCCCCTTTAAGTGGCATTTATAAAAGTCACAGATTTCAAACTATCAGTTACTCGCAGAAATTAAATAAACATATCTGTAACTCAGCAGTAGTCTCTACTGTATCAGTTTAATGAACACACAAAAAACGGTAATTTTACTGAATTTGTTTTTGAGGAAACACACTAGCAAAGTCTGTGATAACACCCACACATCTATACCTAATGTACACCAACAATCAAATTCATTAGTAATAGAAGTTCAGTCACACCAGTATTGACTAGTTTTTTAAACATTTAAACTTTTAACAATAAGATAATGGTGCTATAAATGCATTAATTTTGTTTATAAAAAATATTTTTTTTTTTATATTTGTGAGGTTACATTTTTTCCATTAAAATCCATTATCACAGCAAGTCAATGCACAAAAAGACACATATTTGTGTTTTTCTGCAATCGAGAAAGAAGCACTAAATGCTAGGCCCTGGTCACACAACCAATGAGGTGTGCTCTCGCCAACAGAACACCCAAGATTTACTTTCACAGTCTATTTTCAGAGGGTTAAAAAGAATCTATTAACATAGCAATTTGTAAATATAATAGCATTAACATATTTGGGCCCCATTGCCAAGGGCCCATGTTACTCAGTTCCACTAATCCACCCTGTCCGATGCCCTTCTGCAATTAGAAGTTGTGCAATATAAAATAAAGCAGGCCTAAAACACCAGGACGAAACAAGTAATTTGTACAAATACAATGAATGTCAGAAGTGCAAAATATTGATGCAAAACAGCAATAAAGAAACAAGAGGATACACATTTTTGTATGTAAATAATTTCATCGCAATCTCACAGCTTGGACCAAAACACACAAACAGAAAAAGTTATTTGCACACTTTTCTTTGGTTGTTTAAGAAAGCTTGAAGATTTAAACTCACCATTTTAAGAATTAAGCACATATGTAAAGACATTTAATCAAATTAAAAGATTTAAATACACCACACTTTGATTCTGACAAATTAAAAGAATGGAAAAGAAAAAAATAGCTTTACTGTGAGTCAGTATCGACTCAATAAATCTCTCCCTATGAAGTAACTGGCGTTCAAATGTGTTAATATCAAAGGCTTTTGAAATACATGTACAAAAGTACATCTAATTAAAAAGAAAGTCTCCTCCCTTAACCATCCATGATACTGTCTTTATTTCATATTAGACTGATTTCTTTTTTCTTTTATATATTTTTATTACAGCATATCGTTATATTTAATACACCAGTTATACTGTTGGAACTTTATATAAAAATGTGGCCTTGTATCTAACAGAAAACAAACTGATTAAATGAATAAATTTTTCTTTTCAGTTTATTCGTAAATAATTAATTCCAGTGAAGGGAAACTCATTGCCACAATGCTACCATTCACATTATAACACAATAACACAGAGTTTATAATGGTTGTTCACCCAAAAGCAAACATTCTGTCATCCTTTACACACCTTTGACATGTTTCAATCCTTCATGCATTTCTTTCTTCTGTTCCACACAAAAGACGATATTTTGATGAAAGTTGGAAACCATTGACTTCCATAGTAGACCTATTTATTTTTCCTACTATAGAAGTCAGTAGTTACCGGTTTTCAGTTTTCTTCAAAATATCTTCTTTTGTGTTCAACAGAAGAAAGAAACTCAATAAATGTCCTCTTTGGGTGAACTATCCCAAGCCCTGGCCCGTAGCCAGGAGGGGTTCGGGTGGTTCGAAAGACCCACCCCTTGATGACAAAGGTCCATAATTTGTCCCAAATATATGCTCATTTGTCCTATTTTGACTGCTACACCATCAGAAATTGTGAAAACAACCCATTAAAAAGGCTTCATCATCTGTTGAGCACACATCAGTGACAGCCACATCAGCCTAACTTCACTTTATCAGTTTTGGCCAATGCAAACTATTATTTTTCATGTGTCCAACTCACAGTTGTGTAAGAAAACACAATCGGATGTAAGTGAAGTCATCTTTCGCTACTGTACTGTTTTTAAAAAGAGAAAACATTTAACAAGAAACTTTTATTCTAAATCTTGGACCTTATTCTTGAAACAAAAAATGACAGATAAAAAGCTGTGAAGCATCAAAATTGGCCCAAATAAATTTGGAAAGTAATTTGGCTGTTGAATTTATGAATAATTTGTATATATTCTCTTTTAACATCTATATGACCATGTCTATTTTAGTACTTTTTAACTATGTTTGATTGATTGTATAATTTTTGTATTGTTTTTTCTAGGTTGTTCAGGGACAACAGATGAAAAATAACCTTCGGGCTAATTCTGGTGCATTGGCAGAAATGCTAATTAATGTACACTATCCCTGCCAAATAAACAAATAAATAAAATAAATAAATTGTTGTTATCCATCATAAATGAATTTTAAAAGTTTAAAAGAGGCTAGACAATTCATGAAGCTTAAATTATGACAGAGGAAAGTTAAATGTGCTGGCCATATAGTTATTTGCCTGACAACTGACAATAGGGGGTGACGCGGTGGCACAGTGGGTTTTTCGCTGTCGCCTCATAGCAAAAAAAGGTTGCTGGTTTGAGCCTCGACTGGGTCAGTTGGCATTTCTGTAAGGGGTTTACATGTTCTCCCTGTGTTTGCGTGGGTTTCCTCTGGGTGCTCCGGTTTCCCCCATAAGTCCCAACCTGAGGTGAATTGGGTAGGCTAAGCTAAATTGTTTGTAGTAGTGTATGTGTGTGAATGGGAGTGTGTGGGTGTTTCCCAGTGATGGGTTGCAACTGGAAGGGCATCCACTACGTAAAACATTTGCTGAATAAGTTGGCGGTTCATTCTGTTGTGGCGACCAAAGATTAATAAAGGGACTAAGCCGAAAAGATAATGAATGACAATAGGCTACAGTTTTTAATTGAAAGATTTAACAGATTAATTTTTTTGAAATGATATATGATGTAATAAATTTGTATTTTAAAAATAAGTATTTATTCATTTGTCTTTATTCTAAATCTTTAGGAAACATTTGGTATATTAAAAAGTGTGACTGACAAGTCTGACAAGCTAATCCAGCTAAAATAGTACTTCAAATGTCACAATGGAGTATTTAAATCTCATAACCAAATAGAAAATGAGCCGAATAACTGCAAAAAGGTCAACATTTTGAGAATAAAGAACCAAACCTTACATCAGACTGGCTAAAGCCTGTATTTCACTCAACCTGTAGGCGGCGCCACCGTGTCCGTGGAGCCATACACAGAGATGAAACCTACAGATGTGATGTAAACAAACGGCCAACAGAGGTCATCCACACCATTTACACACAAACAAAAACGCTCGGCTTTGAAATGTAAGTGTTGTTTTCCTTTCCACTTACTTATTCCGTGATGACAGACCGGAACGCAAACACTCATACGCGTTCACGAATGCACGCGATATCAAAACACGAGAGTCTGTTTATTTGACTTTCCTATTTCACGATGTCGTATAAACAAACTGTTTACATGAGGGTAACTAATACAGAGAGTCTCCGAGTTCCCTATATAAGCTGCCCTTTTTAAAGTCGCGTTTTAATGTTGTTCCTCTTTGACTTTTGAAAAGCAGAAGTTCAGCATGTGACCTGAAATTAGTTCAGCTCGGTCAAAGTATACACTCTGTCGTTTTCAATGTTGTGGTTAAACCTGGGGCGCCCTCTGCCTCGAGAGGGTCCCCTCAAATGTGTCATAAGCGTAGTTCGGGAGATGTCTTTTGATGTCAATGTGTGGGATGTAAGGGTTAAAGAATGACAGGAGAAGCTGTTGTTGGAAGACGTCACTGTCTACGTGTGTGCGACTTGGGGGCTGCGACTGAGTTGAATATGGGCCAGATTGACATTTAGAGCTAGTTTAACACCTCGATCGATCAGCTTCTGTCCCACCCCCACACCACCCACATAGTTCGGTTGACGCAGTAGGTCTTGACCAGTAGTGAGAGCTTGGGCCTGTTTCAGAAAGGAGGTTAACTGAAAACTCAGAGTATTTTAACCCTGAAATGAGAGAAACTCTGGGTTTTCCGTTTCAAAATGGCAGGTTTGTTAAACTCGAGAAATCAGGGTAAGTCAAGCCTGTTTCTGAAAGAAAGGTAACTTTAACTCAGAGTCAGTTACTGTGGTAACTTACTCTGTGAATCTAACCTGGTCCGGAGCAGGTTTTATTCTCTAAACTCTGAGTTTCTGTCGGTCTCCTCCCCTTTTTTAAAGACGAAGCGGTATTTTTTGCCTTAGCTTTAGTCGTTCATTACCTTCATTTCAGTCACACAAAGAACAATGGCCTGTCCTTTTTTGGAAGATCCCGTAGATGAGGAGGCTGTATTAATTCGAAGAGAATTACATTTACGTCGAGCAAGGGTTTTGAGACCCAGAGTGGATTTTTTGTCTTTTCCACATACATTTTTGTTTGAGCGGTACCGTTTTTCGTTGCAATCAATTACATATATCCATAATCTAATCCGTCCTTACATCAGTAACGTCACCCATCGTGGCCGTGCTCTTACATCCGAGCAGATACTATGTGCAGCTTTACGTTTCTTTGCTAATGGAAGCTTTCTGTACAATATCGGGGATGCGGAGCATATTAGTAAGGCTACTGTATGCAGAGCTGTACGGAAAGTGTGCCTTGCTCTGAAACGCTTTCTGCACATTTTTGTAGTGTTTCCTGGCCACAAACCCCTGGGAGTCATCAAGGAGGAATTTTACAGAATTGCTGGTTTGTAGCATTCAAGCTGGTTGAAATGTATTTAATATGAAATATATATATATATATATATATTTATATATATATATATATATATATATATATATATATATATATATATATATATATATATATATATATATATATATATTTATTTATTAGAATTAGTTAATAACATTTTGCTGTGACCTCTGAAAGTATTGTAATATTTAAAATTACCTTTAGGATTCCCCAATGTGGTTGGATGCATTGACGGCTCACATATACCTATCATTGCACCAACTGAAAATGAGTCAGACTATGTTAACAGGAAGTCAATCCACAGTATTAATGTGCAGGTACGTTGAGTTATGCAGTTTAAATTGTTTAAACAACACATAGCAATACTATATCTCATATCTTATTCTTTCCACTGTGAAGATTATATGTGATGCTGCACATATTATCACTAATGTTGAAGCCAAGTGGCCTGGCTCTGTTCATGACTCACGGATATATCGTGAGTGTACCCTAAGCAACAGACTGCAAAGTGGTAAGTTAATGTATGAACTACACACTTGGGCATTTTAATGCAGCACTAAACCAATGTGTCTTTTTTTTTTTTTTTTACAGGGGAGATTGATGGCTTTCTGCTGGGGGATAGGGGTTACCCATGCCAGCCTACACTGCTAACCCCTTACCCAGAACCTGAGCAAGGGCCACAGCAGCGCTTCAATGTGGCACACTGCAAAACTAGAGGCAGGGTGGAAATGACTATAGGCCTGTTGAAAGCACGTTTCCAGTGCCTACGTCACCTCAGGGTCACCCCTGAGAGGGCCTGCGACATTATTGTGGCATGTGTAGTTCTCCATAATATTGCCATTTTTAGAGGGGAACCACATCCTGCCCTACACATACAAGCTCCAGAGGAAGACCCCATCCACCCTGCAGATTTCCAGGATGGAAGGGTGGTCCGAGACCTTATATGTCACAATTCATTCTCTGATTAAATCAGCCACCACAAAAATAAAAAATAAAGAAATAAATCAACAAGTCACAACAATTTATTTAGTCTTCTTTATTTCCTACAAATTAAAAAGCAACTGTTAAATTTCTGTATTCTTTTCAAACTTTTTCATAATCCACTAAAAAACAATATACACCTTACCTGTAGCTTGTGTTTCAGGATCTCGATTTCCAAATCGCTCTTTAGGATCTGCCGATCCAAGTATATAATTTCTTTATTAGTTTTTTCAATTTGTTTTAGCAGATGCAGCCTATATAACTGCTTTACTGGTAACTGAAAACACAGTAGTTTAGGGTTACGTTATGTTGTACATGACTTCCATTGAATTAAACTCAGGCATTTACTGTACATCACTGAACTGTGTTCATGTGCGCAGAAGAAGTAGATGGACCCTCCTCCTCCACCTCCTCTTCCTGTTGTTCCTCACTCTGGAAGGTGGTGATGGGGAAGACAAGAATATGTTTATACTTAGAGATACTTACATAGCTTACTGAACACAAAAATGTAAGGAGTTGATTGTACAGATTGTTTGATGCCTACAGACATAAAATTACCTCTATAGGCCTCTCTGTATGAGCAGAAATGGTGTCATCATCCACTTCATCCTGAGCAAATGAGCATTTGGTTGAGCACACTTTATACTATTACTTAGCCTACTCAATACACAAGAAATTAGGATACTTACAACTGCCTGGGGATTTGTTAAGAAAGTAGGCTCCAAAAGGCAGATATTGCCATCACAATCTATTGAGACCAATGCAAAAATGAAAGTAAATTAATTTATATATATATATATATATATATATATATATATATATATATATATATATATATATATATATATATATATATATATTTATATCTGTGTGTGTGTGTGTGTGTAGCCCTCTTACATTGTATGTAGGCACTTGTGTCCTGGGGAGTAACAGGCTCTGAAGAACACCCTGTAGGTATTCCCTCAGCCACTGGCCTTCCAGTGTTCTGACTCAGGGCCATCTCCTCAGCATTAGTAAGGGGTTGTGGTGCAGGGCCTCCTCCTGTCTTGCGAGCCTCTGCCTTCTTTCTGTTGGCTGAAGAGACGTCCAATAAAAAATAAAAATAAAAAAAAAGCACTGCATAAATACCATTACATATTTATTGGCATTTACATGATAAATTTCATTTTTTTTAAAAAAATTATGACATTATCAAACCTTACCTGATTGAATTATGTTTTTATATTTCATTTTCAGCTGCTGCCATGTTCTTTTAATGCCTGCAGGATTGCACCTACATGAAAATTACAATTAGATTTAATACCATAGTTTTAATTTTTACCTTTCATATTATAGCAAAAATAAAAATACAAAAATGATAATATATAATTAGCTTAAACTGACCTTTGACAGGGACATGTGCTGTAACTACATTAATGAGATTATTACTTGTTCTAAAAACTATTTTTTAATACTGCTTACATTCTAAATGTCATATCAACCTTTATCTCTCGATTCATAAAAAAAGACAGACACACACTTTTAAATGTCAATTTTAAAAAGTTTATCTTAAACTGGTCAACGCATGTAAAAGTCGGAACATTAAATAAAAAAATTGTACTTGAACAGTGAGTTAAAGTTATAGGCTTATGCATTTTTGTTTTGTAAAAAATTGTTGTAGAAACTATGCAGTAGCCTATTTAATGTAATGTAATGCAATAACACCTGCTTCAAATAAATAGCTGCAAAATTACCTTCGTTTTCAAATAAAACTTCAATGTACTTAAAATGCTAAAATAATCAAATACTTTAAATATTTTAAATGTAAACTTACGCATTAACTTGAGCAGCTATGTTTTCCCACGCTAACTGTCTCTGTTTCGCCGATGCAGTGGTGTTGCTTTTTTTTTTAAATATATGCTCATATTTGCCATAGGCTTGCATGAGCACATCAAGTTCCACTGGAGAAAAAAATGCTGATCTCTTTTTTTCAGATCTTTCCATGGTGACTCGTAATATCTGCGCTCCATAGATAATGCCTTTTTATAGTCACAGTGTGCGCGCTTAACTCTGAGTTGGTCTACTCAAAGTTGATTGACCCAACTCAGATTAGCTGTTCTGAAACCGAAAACTCTGAGTTTTTAATCTCTCGGTAAATCAACTCAGAGTTCAAGTTTAAACTCCGAGTTGTTTAAACCTCCTTACTGAAACAGGCCCCAGGTGCTGTTCTGAGGGCTAACACTTGGTGATGTGGGCGGAGGTATTATCAAACCACAAAAAAAAAAAAAAAAAAAAGAGAGAAGAGAATAATTGATGTATTAGAACATGGTTTGGCTTAGATTAAAATCTATTTACAAATATGGAATATTATTATTTTGCTTAATAGATATATTTCACAATAGTTCCTTAAATTGTCAGTATCATTACAATAAATTACGGCACTATGTATGGCACAGTAATATTAATTTAATAATTGTTTATAATGAGAATAATGATGATGATAATAATAATAGTAATCATCATCATCATCATCATCATCATTATCATCATTATTAAACATTAAAATAATTAATTCTTTACAGATTGTATTAATATCACTTATTAATTAGTATTTTATCTTATTACTTCTGTTAAGATTAACATGCAATTTTAAGACTATTTTATTTTAAAATGTTAAGTAAAACAGATGAAAAAGCATATATTTATAACAAATTTCATTTTAACTTCATTAAATTTAGAATTGTAATTAAATTGAAATCCAAATTATAATTAAAATGTATTTGTATTATAATTGTTTAAGAGTTTAATGAGCTTTTGTTAAAAAGCATAATGAGCTTCAAATGCAGCATTAAACATGCTAATAAATATATTGATTTTGTTCATACAAAAATTATATAAATTATATTAGGCGTCAAGGTGTCACAGTGAGTAGCACAATCGCCTCACAGCAAAAAGGTCATTGGTTTGAGCTTGGAGTTTGCATGTTCTCCCCTTGTTGGCTTGGGTTTTCTCCAGGTGCTCAGATTTTCCCCACAGTCCAAAGACATGTGATATAGGTCAATTGGGTTATCTAAATTGTCCGCATTGTATGAGTGTGTATGGGAGTGTATGGGTGTTTCCCCGTGATTGGTTGCAGCTGGAAGGGCATCCACTACATAAAACATTTGCTGGATAAGTTGATGGTTCATTCTGCTGGGGTTACCCCAGAATAATAAAGGGACTAAGCTGAAAATAAAATAAATTAAATAAATTAATTTAAAATTAATTCATGATTTGTATTTGAACATTTCTTTTTTTCTGCACAACATTTTTAATAAATTATCCTCAAGTTATTTATCTTATTATATGATTTAAATATTGTATCTAAATAAAATGGTTTAAAGCTGTTACATGTTAAAAGAAAAAAAATATCTTGAAACCTTTTAACTTTGCCTTTGGCAAAACTCTCACTGTCAATCACTTACAGAAGCACAAAATGGCCTAATCATGTATCCTAATTATGTCAAGAATACAATGACAATACCTTGTGGTATGTAAACAAGCAGTCTGCGATGTGTTTTGCTGTGTTATCCATTCAGAGTGTTTGAGGTGTGCTGCTTAATGAAAAGGAAATACTGACACTGATAATGGCTCAGTTTGTATTAATCTGAGGCAGATCATTTGCAAGCATACAGTGTTTCTCTGTAGAGTTATAGGGATTTTCCCTGTGCTGAAATCTGAGATTCATTGTGCATGAGGTAAGCAAACACACAGGCAATATGTAATTAGGCAGGCCTTCAGGACAGTTATGCCTCTTTTTCTCCAAGCAAAATTGCTTAATGAGTACCCTTGAGTTTGCAGATTTGCTTGAGTGAAAGTGAATTCTGACCATTTGCTTGGAGTTGTAGTAGACTTTTAGATGAATGCTTTTAAAGAGGTGTGTTTTGTTAACTCAAATTATTTAGTTATTCGTAATTTTGATGTGATTTATAAGTAGCATCTATGTCATCTGGCAGACTAGAGTAATACTGTCAGCTTAAGGTACAGCTTAAGTTTGTGTTTGGACAACTTAAAGAAATTGAGTTAACTTGTTAGTTTTTACAAATTAAAGTGGATTTAACATAAGCTAAGTTGTCCCCCAAAACACTAGTGAGTTTTATTTTTTTTCAGCTAATTTCAAATAAGTATTCTGAACAAAGAGCAAATGCCATTTTTTGGAGTGAAGAATGCTGAAAACCGGTAACCATTGACTTGTATTTTTGTTCCATTATGGATGTCAGTGGTTTTCATCTTTCTTTAAGATATCTTCCTTTTCCTGTAATATAGCACTTTGTTTTGATGGTAACCAAGACATTCTGCTGATTAAAAGTAACTAGGCATGCACATTTTTCTTCTGTTCTGAGTATACTCAATTAGGGGTTAAATGACATGTATTTGCAAATTAAGCTTGATGCAGACAAGAAGTTTGATGAGTCCACTTTTAATTTTTTAGGGTGCAAAATGTAAATTCTAAAAAAAAATATTTTAATTTAATAGTTTCTCATAACTTTTCATTGTTTTTGTTTTTATTAATATCAAACCTTCAACAATGCAAAATGTGACTATTTTAAAAAAGTGAGTAAGCCTGTAGTAACTGATAAGTTATATAATAACTGTTATGTTGACTTCATTTTTATAATTATGTACATTCAGTTTACTTAATAATTTTAAGGCAACAGGGTTACTTCTTGCTTCAAAAGCAATGGGTTTACTAATTTTTTTAATAAAGTCACCTAATTGCTTAAAAATTAAAGGGTGTACTCACTTTTTTAAGTAAAGTCAGCTAATTGGCTTTACTCGTCTTTTTAAAGGGAATCTATTATGAAAAACAACTTTTGTAAGCTGTTCGGACAGAACTTTGTGTATGTATAGTGTGTCCACAGTCATATTAGAGGGATATAAACCCAACAAGTCTCTTTTTAAAATTTCCTGACGTTAAAATAGGATCCAAATCCCAGTTATTTTGAGGCCCACTGCAATGGGAAGTAGAAGGGTTGTTTTTTCCCACCCACCGTATTGATTGACAGACGCCATATTTCTATGATAACTTGTATACACGTCCACAGAACATTTATTACTAAAATAAATAAAATACATTTTTAAAATATATAAAATATATTTTTTTTTATAAACTGGGATTAAAATATCTATTACAACTGTCTGTGATTTTTATAAGTTTTATAAGTTTTTATAAGTAAACATTTTTAAAACAGAGCATGTTTGTAATAAATCACTATGTAATTCGTAACCACTATAATCACCACAGCCAATAGTGTCAGTAAATGCTGATATATATATATGTGTGTGTGTGTGTGTGTGTCTGCGTGTGTGTGTGTGTCTGTGTACTGCAAATGGAATTTGTGTGGGACTCATCATTTCAGAAAGGCTTGAATAAACTCAACCACAAATACATCATATAAACTTACTTGTTTTTTTTTTTTTTTAATGAGCTGTATTTCAGCTTTATCCGAGTCTGTCTCTGTCACTGTGCTGTTTATCTGACCTAACCCAAAATGAGAAGCAGACTTGTCCATGGGAGCGGTGAGCAGGGAGAAGCAGCTCATTTGCATTTAAAAAGCCCATATTATACATGAAATAGTGTCATATTTTGGTTGTAAGGGTCTCCAACAACAGTCTAATATGCATGCAAGGTCCAAAAACACTTTCATGGTCTTATAATCTGCATTTGTTTTTACCTAATTATCCCAGCGACTCCCATATGAATCGTTCAGTGATTCATTTGTTCCCAAACCCCTCCTTAGCGCGAAGCTAATCTGCGCTGATTGGACCGATACTGACTGCCTTCAGCGCGAGAAAGAGTGAAATGCCCAGCAGCTAATCAACATTATAAAAGTAGTCACAGTGCATACACGCTTGATAGTGTAAGGCGTGGATTTTAGCTGCCAGTGGGTGAATGTAAATACAGACGATGGATTTGAAAATACAGACGACTAACTATTTTATTGAGCAAAAACTCCAAGAACTAGCAAGGAGATCTCCTAACTTGTCACACTCTGCTCTTTTCACACACATGCACACACACACACACACACATAACCTTCCTCTAGACGACAATGTACGCACACACACACACACACACACACACATTACCCTCCTCCACGGAGGTCCGTAAACAAAGCGGCACGCGTCACATTTTTAACGTGGCTTTGTATGCGATATGAGAATATAGCCAGTTAACCTGATACAGTACACGCGGTTACAAGTAACAAATCACAACTAAATACATTTGCAAGCTAGAGTAAACGAGGCAACAACTTTATTCGCACGTACTTACACTTGAAAAATGGAGGAAGAAGCCGATCCATGTCCTGACATAGTCCATCAGTAGTCTTCACTGATCCTTCCTTTAACAAATGGCCGATAAAGTATATTTTGTAGCATGTAGTTTCCGGAAGCACTCAAACTGCTCAAGGCTGGGCTAATGCTGAGGTTTCATCTTTGGGTAGAGACTCAAAAAAATCCATCTGCAGTGTGACTTTAATCGATCGGCATGGAAGGGCATTTTCAAAAACCCATAATATGGGCTCTTTAAAGCCACAGGCTACAAAAACACTGTCCTTGGACACAAAAACAGGCAGATTCTGGAGGCTAATCTAAATTATCTGATGGGTATTTTTAGCTTAAACTATAGACATTCTGGAGACACCAAAGGCTTATCTTACATCTTGTAAAAGGCGTAAAAAAGGTATCCTTTAAATAAGGTAAGCTAATTAATTAAAAAACAATGGTTAGCTCACATTTTTAAAGTAAAATCAGCTAATCTCTTCAAAAGCAATGGGTTTGCTCACTTTTTTAAGTAAAGCCAGCTAATCGCTTCAAAAGCAATGGGTTCACTTAATTAAAAAAAAAAATATTTTTTGCCAGAATGCAACCTTTGATACTGAAGCTTTCCTTCAATCACCAATTACAAACAACCGGCACATTATTAACCAGTAATGTGATCTTTCCTTCAGAACTTCCTCATTCTTCTGGTAAAAAGGCAGTTCTATGAGGTGTGTCATCGATTTACCATCACGCAACCAAACGTGCCTTCGTTTCAGTGTGTGTGTGAGACAGAGAACATGGGGGAGGAGCTTGACTGGAACTGAGAAGTTTGGCTCTGTTGTGTAGCTCTGGCTTTGTTCCAGGGCAAAAAATGCTTTGACCGAACACGCATTATTTTAACATGGATGCACAACACACTTAGAAATCGCTTTTTTACTGAGAAGTAATGAGATGATGATATTGAGTTTAAAGTGTATCTGCTTTGGCTGTTAGTCAGAAATCTAAAGAATATGGCAAAAGGTAAACTTGCCAAATGTGAAATGTCAGACGTCTCTGTGCGGCAAATGAACTTTCCCTTAGGGAACAATAAAGTTAACTAACTTGCTAATTAAAACTAACTAACTAACTAACTAACTAACTAACTAACTAACTAACTAACTAACTAACTAACTAACTAACTAACTAACTAACTAAACAACTAACTAACTAACTAACTAACACAACATATACTGCAAAATAAGTGCACTGCACAAATTTGGTGGTAGTCTTCAATTTGTAAGTTAAGTTAATAACTTGCATTATCGAAGGAAACAACTTAAAATAGCTCATAAGACCTTAAAATGAGGTTGAATAATGGTTAACTTACTTTTAAATGAACATAATAACTACTGTGTGATGGCTCATGAAATCATACTTTCAGGTTTTTTTTTTTACAATTGACACAAGTCTGGCATTTATTGATTGATTGATCGACAATAATCATTCCAATCCCCAGTAGAAGGGCATAGGCTACGTAAAACATATACCGGAATAGTTGGTGGTTCATTTCGCTGTGGCGATCCCTGATAAATAAGGGACTAAGCTGAAGGAAAATGAATCAGTGTTGGGGAAAGTTACTTTTGAAAGTAATGCATTACAATATTGAGTTTCCCTAAAAAAAGGAACTAGTTGCGTTACTTTTTATGGAAAGTAATGCATTATTTTTTTCATACCTGCCTGAGGCTTGATCTCTTGGACTTGCAGGGTATTTTCTTTATTTAAACAGAGGAGCTCTGCATTTAATGACACAATGAATTACCTAGAACTTCATTTACCTTTAAAAAATAAATAAATAAAATAGTTAGAATAATGTTGCCATCTCAGAACTTGATGGTGAAACACATGCCGTATATGCAGAATAATGAAAGTTTAAAGCCATGTGAAGCTATTTTTTGTATTTTTGTCTAATTAGTTCAGTGAAATCAGTCCATTGAGACTATCCCCTTTTTTTGCATGTGTTCAAAATAATGAGAATAATTCCTTCACAGAAATTTAAGGCTCTGCCATCTGTTCCTGGTGGAAGCTCATGTCCTTATTGAGTGTGATTCAACGTGAATACACTAATTTTAATTTAGTAAACTACTTTTCAAAGCTAAATAATTCATCTAAAAAGTTACTCGAGTTACATTTAAAAAAGTAACTTAAATATTATTACTTATTTTTGTTAAAGTAATGAGTTACTTTACTCATAATTTTAGTAATATCATTAAAATAATATTATTACGTAAGCCAACACTGAAATAAATGAATGAATGAACGAATTGATCCAATCCTTTTACATCTGTGCTCATTTTCATTCTCTCTATAAATATGTCAAAATGTACAAAGTAGTTACATGTCTAAAATCCTAAAAATTAAGTGATTTTTTTACATAATGTTTACAAGAATGTCAGATAAAAAAAAAAAAAAAAATATATATATATATATGTAAATTATATATATATATATATATATATATATATATATATATATATATATATATATATATATATATATATATATATATATGAATTGCAAATATTAGTTGCTAATGACTAGCATTTTCTTCATTATTTTCTTTATTAGTTTTAGGAAGGTAAATCAAACAAACGTCACTTATTTCATTTCAAGTGTTTCCCCTCAGATCCATGATTATTATCTCGTTTTGGTAGCTGCAGACATCATCATGTCTTAGATGAAAGTAACTTAACTGAGTCATTAAACTGTCACCTTTGCCCACAATAATATATATATTATTAATATATTTCAAAAATAACAAGCAACGACTTATTACAAACTAATGAGTATGACTGGATTGTGGTTTCTGTTTAGGAGCTGTATTGTCGGTTTCTTCAAACAGACAGGAAGCCACACTTTTCTACGGCATTTCTTCCAGATAAGAGCTTAAGAAGAGTCTTGTCTTTGAGCATGTCCTGTATTCACAGGTATTGACGTCTTTATAGGGAAAAAAGCCCTTGTTGCTTCTGGTTCATACAGGCTATAAACCACACAATTTCAAGAAATCATGTTGGTGTTATAGGAATAAATAATGCGATTATTCTAAACTCCATTTGTTGACGCAAATATAAATGTGTAGCTAAAAGGTAATGACTCATATTTGGCTTGAGGATTGCTGCAGTTTTGTGTTTGTGTGTGTGTAAGATTCAAGGATACAGATTTACTCTGGTGCTAATTAATGTATTAATCCCACTGCTGACTCACTATAACTAGACTGTACAAAACAGTCTGTGTTAGCATAAATGCTGTTGATACCATCATGCTTAAAAAAAATCTTATGCTTGTTCATTTAGAGCTGTGTTTCTCAACCACGTTGCTGGAGGACCACCAGCTCCGCACATTTTCCTTTTTCAACAAAGACCGAAAGACCTGTAATAGGTGTGACAGACAAAGGAGACATCTAAAACATGCAGTGGTCCTCCAGGAATGTGGTTGAGAAACACTGATTTAGGGTTATTTAGAAAGTGTGTCTTCTACAACGTACAGAATGCATCAATTACCATGTGGAATTTGGTTATTTAGGGCCGATTTTTTGTTTATTTTTGCTTTTGAATTGCATTATGGAAACCATCTCTGCTTTAAGAACCTTTGATAGATAAGTTTGTGACTTTTATAGTCTTGGATACTATGGTACAAAAACATGTATGAAGGTATTGCATTTTCTGTTATGTTAAGGATTTGTTTATATTTTATTTTTAGAATTTATTGTTTGTATTTATTGTTAGAATTTATCAGTTTTCAGAGCAGAGATGGAGCTCTTAAAAAGTGATTTGAAAGCATTATTTACCAGAAACCACTCACTAGAAACTCACTAGGTTGTTTTTTTTAAACCTAAATTCTTGGTTGCCTGTTTAATTTTAGGTCATTTTCCCAGAGATGGTCTAAATTTGGAAAGTACTGAAATGTCAAAAACAGTTTAGATCAAAACTAATTTCTAATAGTGAAAGTAATTTCCCCCAAAATCTATTGAGCATCATTTTCAGGATTCCTTTTTTAAAATGCTGAATGAAGGATTAATGAAGGATCACATGACACTGACTAAAATAATGATGCTGTAAACTATCACAGGAATAAATTACATTTCCTGATATGTTAAAACATAAACCGTTATTTTCAATTATAATAATATCTTATGATTTAACTTGTACACTACCGGACTAAAGTCTTGTCGTCTATCCCAGTTGTAAGAGCAACAGATAGTAACCTGACTTCAAGTTGATAATTTAGAAAAGTTGCAGAAGGCAGATTGAACTACATCACAAATACTACAGAAGACCTATACTGGAACCCACATGGAACCAAGATTCTAATAGAAATCAGTCAAGTTTAGTGAAGAAAAAATCATGGTTTGGGGTTGCCAAAGTGGATGGCAACATCAACAGCCTGAAGCAGGTCGCACACCAGAAGCGCCACTCGCACATGACAGTTCAAAGTATCACACACCAGACGCGCAAATTCGAATGATATTTACCATGAAACTAATCAGATGGCGCTTTGTGGCGCAGCTGAAAAATTAACTGCGTCCTGAGCCGTGGCCGGGCGCCGCCGACAGCCGCTGACTTGCGGCGCCGGTGTGTGTATCGTGATAGAAACCTATGTTTAGAATTCTAAAATGCATGGTGCTGCGCGGCGACGCCGAGCGGCGCTTCTGGTGTGCGACCTGCTTTAGGTATCAAGACATTTGCGCTGCCCATTACATCATTATATTACAAACCACAGGAGAGGGCAAATTCTTCAGCAGGATAGCGCTCCATCTCATACTTCAGTCTCCGCATCAAAGTTCCTGAAAGCAAAGAAGGTCAAGAGGCTCCATGATTGGCCAGCCCAGTCACCAGAAATGAACATTATTAAGCATGTCTGGGGTAAGTTGAAGGAGGAGGCATTGATGATGAATCAAAAAAATCTTGATGAACTCCTGCAAGAACGCTTTCTTTGCCATTCCAGATAAATTTATTGAGTTATTTGAGTCATTGCAGAGATGCATGGATGCAGTCGTCCAAGTTCATCTCTAAGCCAGTCAGAGTAAAGTCAGAAGACGTTACTGGCCTAATTAAATGATTAAAAATCAAGGCATGATCATATTTTATTTTGGTAACAAGCGTAATCTAGAGACCTTTGCCTTTCTTATAAGCCATTTCTGATACCAAATGATCAACTAGAAGTCAAGTTATTTTTTGTTGTTCCTAAAACTTGGATAGACAACAAGACGTTTGTCAGGTAGTGTATATGTTATCATATAAAATGAATGCATCCTTGATGAGCTCAAGAAAAGTCCTTTTTTTCTGAGAAATCTTCTGAACCCATACTTTGAAGTATAAGAAGAATAAAACATCCTTATTTTACCCTGTGGGGAAAATCATAATTCATTACGCTTATTTTACCAAGCTCTTTACCCGGTAGAGACAGCAATATCTCCTGACTCCTGGCGTTGCTAGACATAAAGCTCTACTGGGGCACAGCACCCCCTCCAAAAAAAAAAAAAAAAAAAAAATATATATATATATATATATATAAATTATAAATATAAAAAATTATATATACAAAAAAATTATATATATTTATACATAAATAACAGTAATATTGTTAATATGCAATTATTATTCTAAATAAACAACATTTAATCCTAAATGTAACTGGAAAACAATCTAATGACACAACTGGAGTTATGAGATAGTTTAAGAAATCTTTCGCATGAATATTAATTTCATTAGAATGAAATTCTATAGACCATTCATTCAAGTACAAAAAATATCCATCCTTTCCGCTTCATACAAAAAAAATAAAAATAATAATCTATCAGAAGCCATCACCATCGTATTATTTATACTTTGTTTTGTCGACTTGCAAAACTCACTGCGTGCGACACCTCCAAATAAGACTGTTATGCTGGTTTCACAACGCAAGAGTGGCGCGGCTATTTTTTCGGCGTGCATGTTCACAACCGGACCGGGAGCAGAGCAGCTGAATACACTTGCATATAAAGTAAATCGTGTCTCAAAGCATTTATTGGTGCACTGGTGATTTTTACTGGGGGACGTGTCCCAGTAAATGGGGTCTAGCGACGCCCCTGCCTAAATCTAAAAATATAATTGTTTTGTACTGCTACAGATGACAAAAAGAGAAACAAAAAGTAAAAGCATACATTTCCAAATAGTGGAAATGGAGTGATTCAAAAATGTGGATCATGAAGTAAAACTTTCCCATGTTTCAAAACCAGTTAAGTAACTTCGTAATACAACAGTGTGTTTTTATGCATTACATTTAGCACTGCTGAGTGTCGAGACTGCTCGAATGACTCAATGCTATATCATGAGCACAAACCAGTTGCATCATCATTG
The DNA here is from genome assembly GCF_052040795.2 of Danio rerio. Lineage (NCBI taxonomy): Eukaryota > Metazoa > Chordata > Actinopteri > Cypriniformes > Danionidae > Danio > Danio rerio. The sequence goes on from NC_141033.1 coordinate 28,294,920, forward strand.
CATGTCAGCGAGTTCAGAAATATAAAAGCTGAAAATATTCATATCAAGGCTCACTTTCTTTCTTATGAAAAAAACAAACATGCAAACCAAATTACAGCATTTAATATTTTATTCACCTGAACTGAGGAACGCAAAACAGATTATCAAAGAACGAATACATACACGAAAATCATAAAATCCACCTTCAGTAGTATAAACTTTATAAAAATACAAAAATCCACCACTGATGACATAAAAGCAAACCTCTTAAGTGTATGTTGAATGAAGTACAAACAGAATGAGACACTAGTACACATTTTTTTTCAAAAACTCTCACTTTCGAGTTACCGAAGAAAACCTTGTTTGAAAAGTATATTTGAGAACCTTGGATATGGTTAAAATGACATAGCCATTACCCAGGGATAAACTCCCTGTTAGTTCCCATGCTAAGGAACACATTACCCTGCCATACATAAGCATTTGAGTCAATCCCAAACCTCTCCAGTATGACCATCAGACTGTTATATACATAAATGTTTCATAAAATCTCAAAGTTTAAGCAAACTTTGGCACCATGTTAAAGCCAACTCTTACCGCATTGACAGTTTTTTTTTTTGTTTTTTTTTGTGGATCAGCACATTTTCTCTTGTCAGCAATCATTTCCATGATTTCTCATGGCATCTATAGGGTCAAATAGTGATGTACTGTAATCTCTTTTGATTGTCCTGCCTGTATATCGTCATCTATCAGTGCGGTGTGAATCAGCATTTACAGTAATCCCTACACAACAAACCCTCCAGATCTTTAATCGAAAATACATTCAGTGAACATAAACCGTGGCCTACGCTTAAAGACCGAGAAAAATCTTCAACTCTATTCGGGAAAGTGCCAGGTGTAATGCTCAAGATGGCTCTCCTGCCCCATATTTCCAGAAGGATACTGTATCTGCGAGACCCTCTGATTGGCGCCATTGGGGTCTATTTGTCTCATGTGTTCTGGAGTACTTCCATTGTTGCAGTTTAGGAGGGCTGTGAAGGACTGTACACAATCCGAGTTGACCAATGGAGCCATGTTGCTCAGCCCTTGAGGTTCCTGTTTCAACTGGATGCCTGGTTGATGATTACCCATGAGACTTTGCAAGATATCATCCTCTAAGCCGCTTGTAAACTGGTAGCCCGTTGCTAGTGACCCACTAGCGCCTGATGCTCCATTTTGTGTGTTTTGAGGCTGTTGGGAGCTGTAGTTATACCAGGCTCCTTCCTGTCCTTGTCTTTGTGGTGGCTGTTGGGATTGCTGAACCTGCTGGTTTAGTAGGTCCTGTCGAGGCTGGTTGCCGGTTGGTCCGTTGGGTTGAAGAATCTCCAGATCCATCGAGGTCAACAGAGGAAGGCTGTTTCCATTTTCCCCTGCACTTGGCATGTTGGGACTTGGGTTCACCTGCTGTAGACTTACAACATTATTGGGCACAGCGGTGTTGGTGACTTGACTGGTCCACTGGCTTAGAGCTCCTTGTGTCGTGGTTTCTGATGGATGTGGCATCATAGGGCAGGACCGAAGGCCTTTGTTATAATAGACTGGCTGATTTTGGCGGGCCACCCCTTGGTTTGGTGGGCGATAAAAATTTGGTGGCTCTGCAAGAAGATTTTGTCATGTTATATAGTGATATTGTTTGTATGAAGAGTGTGTGCAGTTATTTGGTAATGGCTGTTGTGTTGTCTCACCGGTTTTGATTCTCTGATTCATCAAGTTGGTTGAAGACACGGCTTTTGTTCTGTTCATGAAGCTCATGGCTTCCTGGGAGAAGCTTGGGAAGGAGGATTTCATCTGCATGTCGATTTTACGTTTCTTCTCACGACAGCCGTAGGGATCTAAAAAAGTACAAATGTTCAAGTATATTCAAACGGTTACACTTTAAAGATCATTTAACCTAAAAAAAAAAAAAAAAAAAAAATATATATATATATATATATATATATATATATATATATATATATATATATATATATATATATACACATATTTCTCTAAAACTAATGGGATTCATGTATTTAAAATGTTTACAAATATATAATATTTGTGCATAAAAATACACTTTGTTTTGTAAGTATGGTAAAAACTACTAAAATTTTGTGATATTTATATTCATAATTTGAAATTTTATGTAAAAGGAAAAAAATGACATGTATACTTAATAGTATTTATATTAAAGGTGACCTATTATGCTCTTTAAAAGAATTAAAATATGTTTCTGTTGTCCTTAGAGTGTGTAGGTAAAGTTTCAGCTCAAAATACCACACAAATAATTATTTAGAACTCGTTGAAACCGCCCCCTTTGATTCAAATTGGACCATTTTGGTGGTTGTGGCTTTAAATTCAAATGAGCTTGTAAAAGAGGGAGGAGCTACATATGCCTATGCGTCTGCATGGTGGCAGATTCAAAAATGAAGACTAATGTCCTATGCTAATAAGGGAGAGATTTTCACTAATGGGTGGGGATTTCCCCTTCTGATAACATGTACGAAGTGAGAATGTCAAACAAAGTGTTTCTGATGACTGTTTTTATGAAGTGTGATTATATATTTAAAAAATAATAAATGTTACTATTAAAAGCTGGTCATATTCGCAGACTGTTGCTACAGTATTGTGTTTGAATCCCTAAAAAGTGATTTTTGCATAATAGGTCCCCTTTAAATTGTGTTTTTAGCAAATCTGATCATAAGAAGGATACATATTCCCGTTTACATATGGTGTTTTTTTGGTTAACATAGTTGCTGTTCATTTTCACCTTTAAACTAAACATGATTTCAAACAAATCCCGTCTGGCAAGCACAATTAAACAACATGTCCTATAATAAAAAAAAAAAAAATCCATCAGTAGGCAGATATACCAGTTGGTGGTATTTTTTTGGTTGTTCAAACTCATTACTCTCCAACAGTGATCCAATTAAAAGCATTTTGAAACACATCTATCTCTCGAAGTGGCCTGGTTTTTATGATTCAGTTGACAAAATAAGCATTTTAATACCACATCTAAAAGATTTTGACCAATTTTCACAATCAACTAGCATATTTGTATGTCTCTTATTAACATATTGGCTGTATATTAGTACTTATAAAGTACATATTCTGCATAATCTTGTTCTACATTCCTAATACTACTAAATACCAACGTATTTAAAGTATATAGTATATTACTACTGTATTATTAACTATTAATAAGCAGCACATTATTCGTTTGAGGCATTAGTCATAGTTAATAATTTGTTAATAGCAAATATTGATAAGAATTATAAGAAAATGCGATCATGGCATTGTTTGAAATCACATTTCTATGAAGCATGTGTTTTTAAACTTCATTTTATCACTTATTTGCCATTGTAAAATTGTGACATCCCATTTGTCATGAAGCAAAAGCAAACAATCCAATAAATAATAAGTGTCAAAATTATTCTTCTTATTATTATTTACCTTTGTCATCAGGCAGGTATCTGAACTCCATGGGCTCACTGACCTCCTGGTCTGTGGGTCGGCGCAGCTGCATGCGCACAGTGACCGGAGCAGTGATGCTGGTGTCACAGTAAGCAGGGGTCTTGAACACTATGGCCACTTGTCTGTGCACATCTGCCTGAGAGAAAGAGCCTTTGGCCTCCCAGGTCTGAGTGAAGAACCGCACCTCGATGTCATCTAGAGTAAGATCATGTGATGGTGTGAGGAATGGGTTAAATGAAAAAAAATGGCATGAAAAAAAAAAACTAACAATGAAAATGGAGTTAATTTTGAATAAATGGATATGAAATGACTGGTCAATTCTGAAATAAACAAAAGAGTAGACTAACGGAGGAACTAAAATAAAATAAAATATTAAATGAATCATGATCAATTTGAAAAATGAACATATAAGATTGAATTATTAAATGGCAAATGATTTATCATTAATTGTCTTTTATTAAGGGTGCAATAAGTAATTTTGGATGAAATATCATGTAAAATATATTAAAAACATGTAAAATAATTGGTCACACTTTATTTTGATGGTCCATTTGTTAAATTAAAGTTACATGCCAAATAATTCTCATTTGGTTATAAGTATACTGTTAGGTTGGGGTTAGGGTTAGTGTAAGTTGACATGTACTTGCAAAGTTTCTTTTAGTCAGTTAAATGTCTGTTTAAAAAAAACTTAAATGATGAGTATGAAAAATGAACATATGAGATATAAATATTAAATAATTAATCAAATTGAAAATCATTTTTCATTCATTGACTTTTATTAAGAGTGCAATAAGCAATTTTAGATAGAATATAATGTAGGAAAATATATTAAAACAATAAAATCACAAACAAATAAATAAACGAATAAACAAATAAATAAATAAATAAATGATGAAAATGAACATATGAGATTGGATTATAAAATATTTAATCAAAATGAAAATAATTTTTTATTCATTGTCTTTTACTAAGCATGCAAAAAGCAATTTTGGATGGAATATCATGTAATATATATATATATATATATATATATATATATATATATATATATATATATATATATATATATATATAATAAAATTTATTTAAAAATTATGAACATGAAAAATTAACATATGAGAAAGAATTATTAAATTATGAGTTAAATTGAAAATTATTTTCATTCATTGTCTTTTATAAAGGTTGCAATAAGCAATTTTGGATGGAATATCATGTAAAAATACATTCCACACCCTTTTCTGTGTCAGATCTAGACTTTGTGAACCCCCAAAAAACTCAAGTGGCTGATTTTTATTTTTGCAGCCACTCAGATTTTGTAGTGTCTTTTGAGTGTTTGAGTTTGTGGACTTACTTTTCAGTGAGATGTTGTACAGAATGTACAAACAAGGTTGTTCTCAAACAAGTAATACCAAAATGACTGAAATGCCTTCAAGCGCCTCAAGTTACTCCAAAGACTTAAAAGCGTACCTTTCTGCACTTTATCGCAGAGCAGGAAAATCTCATCGCCTCCCTTCACACTGCCGCTATTCTTGTTCACCCGGCAGATCCGCAGTTCGGCTGTGTTCGGGGCCCCTGAAAAACAGCACAAGCCAATCAGATTGAAGATTAGAAAGTCTTAAGCAACTTGAAACACAGACAAAATGCGCCTGAGGAAATAATCGCTCGCATTCTTTGACTTTATCAGAGTATCTGCAGGCACGCTTGCAAACATTGTGTCCTTACACTGAAAAAGCAGTCAAACCTGTCATGATTTAGACAGTGAGGGTGAAGATGTTTACTTCCTCTTTTCTAGGTTAAACGAGATTATTAGTTTAAAATTTGGAGCGTCTGCATGTTTTCAAGCTCATGTTTTTACTGCAGTGTCATTAGAAATGAATGAGAATCAGCCTTTATGTGTGGATGAAAGATTTTATGACCTTAGTTTTTTTTACTTCTTTAGCATCGCAAAACCGCACAAAAACTCTGTGAATGCACTGCTGTTGTGCTGAACACCACCGTCACGTGAGGAAGTGTTGAAATGGATCATATTCACTTCCTGTAGTGTGGGATGTGGCCACTGTCAGCTCTGTCACACAGCAGTGCATTGCCACAAAAGATCTTCCTGCTCTCTGCTATGCTAGTAGTGACATTCTGTATGTTTGCGTTGGGAATTGGGATCTGTATGATTTATATGTCTATAAAATGGCACAGAAAACTTTTAGCTTGTAGTAAATTGTCACTTAGCTTTAAAGTTACTAAAATAACTACGATTATAATACAACAAAATATGTTTTTGGACAAATAAGTCAATTAAAAGCAACATAAAAACACAACAAGACAAACATGAGTAAGATATATTAAATAGTTACTTTAATGTAATGATATTCCTTTATAGTACCTATATTTTAATATATGGAGAGTAATTTGTTGTCATTTTTCTCCCACAGTAAATTATAGGACTTTATGCAAAATACAGTTGAAATTGTAATTAATATTGTAAATACAGTGAACTTTTAAATACAGTGAAATAATGTTCAAATATTCTCCAAGTGATTTTCTTCTGGATTAAATCCTGTTTCTTTTAGTTTGGCTTGAAAAAAAAGTAAAGAAAACAAATTTGCTGTTATAAATTGGCTACTCATGTGGCTACTTAACCTGCCTAGTTAACCTAGTTAAGCTTTCTAATTGTACCTAAAGCTGAATACTCGTGTTACCCACTAGTCCTACCCATAGACTGTAAAATATATGGACGTAGTATCCGTGACATCACCTATAGGTTTCTAAAGAGCGCAAAAGAAGCCACAAGTAGGCGCGGCCACCCGTCGCCATTTTGTTCGCGCGTCATCACACCCACGGCGGGATACCAAACAAGGGCAAAGAGGCGGAGAGTGAGCGGAGCTACAGACACGTGCTGGCATTTTGCTTGGACCTGGCTCAGACACACTTTACTTTGGGAGAAATGCTTAATACTTTATCACCTGTGACTCGTTTGTATTCTGACCACTTGTGCTTGGTTGTATACTATATCAATAGAGTGTTTAGTTTTTTAAAAAACACTGCTGTAATACATTGAGCCACTAAACATTGTTCTTATGACGTTTCTCAACAGGAGGAAAACGCAAATTACTTCCAAACACTTCAGATATAGTCTGTGTTAGTTACTGTAAGACTATTGATGAAATCCAGCATAACATTGTATGACAACGCTTCAGATGACTGATCTACAGCCTACAGCTAATCAATCTGACAGATTCTGGAGTGCATTACAGCTCTAAATATAAATATAAACGATAAATGATCTTAAAACAAATACATCTATAGAGATGGTATATAAGTATATAACTTTACTCACATAGGAAATGGAGGCCACGTGAATAGTTTGTGAGCACAATTAAGTGCACTCAGCATGCCATGCCATCTAATAATTGTAGGAAACAAGTCCAAAAGGCAGTTGACTGTGTAAAGCCACATAAAACAACACAGAAATACGATAAATATGCCGAGATCAGTGGCTAATCTGCAGGATTCAGGATTTAGCTGAGGTGAGGCGAGCAACAAGACCTAGCTGTCACTCAAGTGGCCACTCCCTTAATTATGCAAACTTAATATAACTTAATATAAAGGAAACGGATGAGTTATAAAAAAAATTCACCTCCCTCACAGTTGTCATGAAGGGTACTATTAGCTGTTTTAACCAAAATCTTTTTTTGTACCAGGCTGTAAACACTTTTTTTTCTGCTGTAAAGTTGGCCATTCTAACAGTGGGCTCAATTGAAATTTGCGCTATTTTGGAGCCAGGAGCAGCCAGGACTAGCGGAATTTCGGATGAATTGCAGTTTTAGTTACTTCCGTATTTGCTTCCTGAGGGAGAGCGGGAGGTTGCCGCTTGGTCCTACCGCACCCAATCCGGTCTGAGCTGGCATCGAACTGGCGTTTTTTTGTTTACCTGCATGGCATTTTGCTAGCTGGCCTCTGTTACACTCACCCCTCTAAACTTCATTCCCAACCCGGAAGAGCCCCCACGTGTAAGCCACAGGTCCTAATGTACCCAACCAGGTCTGAGCTGGGATCGAACCAGTGATTCATTGTATTGGAGTCGGTTGTTCTAACAAGGAGGCTAAAGGCCATGGCCTCTAGAGTCTTTCACTAGAGCACCTTTTGAGGTCAGAGGAGGGAGGTTTACCTGCATAGCATTACGCTAGCTGATCTCTGTTACACTAACCCACCTAAACCTCACTCCCATCCCGGACGAGCCCCCACATTTAACCCACTGGTTCTACTGCACCCAACCCAGTCTAAGCTGGGATCCAACCGGCGATTCTTTGTATGGGAGTTGGTTGCTATAACATCTGTCACAGTAGTATCTTGCAAAATAATAAAAATGTCATAAGTTATAAAAAAATATAGTTCTTAAAATATTATATTTAAAATAAAAAGGGTTAAAAAAGCTTCTCTCGGTTAAACATCACTTAAGAAATATTTTTAAATAATACAGCTTTAAAGGAGGGCTAGTAATATGGTCTTTAACTGTACATGCATATTCACACTGAAAAAAAGCTTTACTGAACTTAACTTTACTAAAAAATATTTTAAAATGAACATTAATATTGCAGTACAGTAAAATACTGTATTACATTTTTTAAAAATTGTATTCAAACAAACCAACATAATAAATCTAATGCAAAAAGCGCAAAATACATACCCAGATTCTAGCCACAAATTTTAAAAAAGTAAGTGCGCCATGCCTTTTTGGAGGAGGGGCATTTCAGAGCATTTGATTGGTCAGAAGAGCTAATCATGAAATTCATTGATTCTTATTGGCAGAGGTGAAATGCTGCAAGTTTTGAATGCTAATATCTTCTAAATCCAAATTGTCTTATTGTATTGGAGCACACTAGCTTAAGGAAAACATTGAGACAATCCTAATGATACAAACACTCAGAAAAATGTGATTTTGATCCTTAATACTGTGTGCCAACTCACTGTTGTCATAGATGGGGTTGGAAACGATGGGAGGCAGCATGGTGCTGTACATCCCGCTCTCATCCTGCAGGTAAATCTGGAAGCACAGACGCACCACATTCAGATCATACTCTTCAGTCTGTAGCAGCTGCTCACGGGGAACTGTGGACACACACACACAATAAAAAAAAATAAAAAAACATATTAGACACAATAAGAATCTTGGATGTCACCTGTGTGTCAAAACACAGAAAGCCAGTCATGTGAATGAGCTGAATGAGGAGGAAAGAGGAAGAGGGAGAAGAACACGAAACAGATACAAGAATGAAAACTAATTCAGTTTGTTCAAAAATAGCTGACATGCTTGAACAACTTTTGTTTATAACATGACTTCGATTTCATGTAGATAACGCATACTTAACATAGTCATTGACACAATGTAAAATGTAATAGATCAAACATAAAGAAACACACACAAAGTACAAGGCACTTGAAAAAAGTAAACTACTTCAACTACTTTAAGAGTGCCTTAGACTTATGATTCTTTATTTATAATTTAATGTTTATAATATATGAAATACGTAAACGTATATACTTTTCTACTTTAATACAATGATATTCATTTTCATTCATTCATTCATTTTCTTTTCGGCTTAGTCCCTTTAATAATCTGGCGTCGCCACAGCGGAATGAACCGCCAACTTATCCAGCATATGTTTTACGCAGTGGATGTCCTTCCAGCTGCAACCCATCACTGGGAAATATGCATTTTCAATTTATGCAAATTAAATACATATCAATTTAAATGTTATGCTACTTTTTATGGTTATTAAAAAAACTTAAATCGTCAAGTTTATTTATTGTGGTGCCTTTTTGGTAGGGCTGCACACAATATTAAATGAGCATCGATATTGCAATGTGATCACTCGCATGCGTTTTTGATGCCTGTGATTGTATAATGATCTTAAAAGCATTCAGGCATAATAATTTGAATAGTTTGTAACTTTAACAACAATTAATTTTATTGAATTACTGTTATTTTTTATCATTCAGTTACTGAACTTAAACACTGTTAGACTCGGAAAACGATAAACCACTTTTTCAATTGTATCTTTTTCTTGATTATATTAATAGTTTGTTGTGCAAGAAGATACAACACATGCAAATAGAGAAATGCACTACAAATAGCACAGACTATATCGAAAATGTGTCGGGGGACCCCAAAAATTGTATAGATTACTTATTAGATTTTATTATTTATAATTACTTTATTACTATATTTTATTTAGATAACATTATAACTTCTTTCGAAATAGAGATATTCAAGTTATCTGGTGAAATTGTATTTACATTGCAATGTATTCACCTTATTCTTCGCCGACGAGCAGGCGCAGCCATTTGAATATTTTTGGCTCGAGACTTCCGGTCTCATTCACTTCCATTCATTTTTAGACATTAAAACTGCTCGTTTTGCTGTTTGATGTTGCAAACTGATATTTTCTTATTATATTATTCTACTTGGCCTGTATAGTCATGCAAACATTTGTTTGTGAAGCAAGTAGTTTGACCGTTTTCCGTTTATTATTCCTAGTCATTTCTCACATAGGCAACTGAATCGGAAGTTCTAAAACAATTGCGAAAACAGGCGCACTTCCGCATTTTAGAATAAGGTAAAAATGGCAAAATTTTAAAAAAATATATCATAATGCTAGATTTTTCCTATATTGTACAGCCCTAATTATTGTCTGATAACAAAAATATTAAATATTAAAGAACATGTTCTACGTTTTTAAAGTCATATATTCATGTAAAATTGTAATAAAAAACACAAATAAATAAGTTTATGGTATTGTATGTATTGTGATGACAATATGTCACCGACTGTGTACTACGGGATAAAACACAATGTGTCCACTTGTGGTTCTATTTTGAGGAAATACTGTCTGTAGATACACTGTAAAAAAATCTGTTAATTGACAGGTTTCATATTTCATGATTTACATTTTTTTGTGTGGTTATTTACGGTTGTGAATTGTATTATGGGGTGTTGATCTCTGCTCTGTCGACTTTTGATGATGCACATTCAACAGTACATTTCATTGAAATGACTATTACTAAAGTTTTAGTGCTTCGAATCAATATCTTGTGTAATAATTAAGTCTGTAAAATGCGCTGGCAGTTTATTACCAGGCTTTTTTTTAATCATAATTTGACAATTCAGACAATATATCACATCATAACATCAAAGGTTGTTCAAAAGAAAAGATTAAGGCCCCACAATGCAAATAATAATAATAATAATAATATAAATAAATAAAAACAGGAATCACAAAATACGGAAATTGGTTAATCTACTGTTTTTTTAGTGTATTGTGCTGTCCAAAAACAACAACAGTGTAATTTAACAAAATAAATAAATAAATAAATAAATAAATAAATGTCATTTAGAAATAAGTTGTTTATCTATTCATCTTTATACTTTTGTGCACTATTGTACACTGAAAACTGATGTCGGCAAAATTGCAAACAATTTATGTGTTAAATTTAAACAAACAAATTAAATTTTTTAATGTTTAACTTAATTTGTTTGTTTAAATTCAACCCAAATTATTTGTTTACAACCACTTAACTCAAAAAAAAAAGTAAATTCAAGGAATCATCTTTGAATAGTTTTTTTTCAATACACACATGTATAATAAACATTACACATGTTTAATAGGGCAGGACTCCATATTTATTAGCAAGTTAAGATAAAGTGATCATAGGAAAGCCGTCTGCACGTATTCTGTTGCAGCTAGAAAAGCCACTGACACCAACCTACAGACGCCCACACGGGTTTCTCCACCCAGTGTTACTCTCAGGAGTCTGTGTGTGTGTGTGTCCCGCCCACAGTAATGACGAACACGGCTCTGAGGTCACAGCAGGTGGAAACAAACACCCAAACACTCTGACGATAAGAGACACCTCCACGCTGACTAGTGCTGCCAACATACTCTAATTTACAACCATGATATGATATAGTAAAAATATCCATAGCTGATACCGTCATCTTTTTTTTATTTTGTAGCAGACGTAACAAGATCGTATTGAACTACACAACTCAAAAAAGGGCAATTTGTTCATCCGGAAATTGTGAATCCACAGGTCCTGAGAGAAATGGCACACTATAACCTTCAAGAAAACCACAATTGTGGCCACTTTTTAGTAGATGAAGGTTGCCTCTGGATTAATGCTCATCTGACGTTATGGATATATTAAACACCTCTACTATTAAAATAATAGCAGTCACTTTAACTATCTGTCACTATGTTTTTTGGAATGATTTAAAACAAGATGTTATGTTCCATGTTAGTTTTGTTTATTTACTTCCCTCATCCTCCTCTCACCGCTTCTCACTATACTCTTAGGTTTCTTATTGGTTCAGTTAACTGTCTATCATCGTTATGACGATCTAAGTTCCACCAATCCCCAGAAGAGCCGCGAGGATTTAAAGCTCTGACATATCAGTATGTGGTGTGCACTTTGCCTCGGCGTACCCTTGTGCTCCACGCTTTCATGTTTTTGGCATGCTTAGGATATTTGGTAATTTATTATGTAAGTTTTACTGTGGTAATTCGAGTTCACTTGTTAAACTTGGTTGGCTTTGAGTAAATAAAGCATTTAGCATTTAGTTTTTGTGTGATTCTAAATTGAGCCTTATGATATTCTTGATAGGGTTGTTGTTAGTTTAGCTTGTTTTTGTTAGATTAGCTTGCGTGTTTTGCCGTGTAATTTTAAGTTTCGTAGTTTAGTTAGTTTAGTTCAGGTGTCGTGTGCTGTGCACTGAAGATATCGGTTTTATTTTCATTGTTTATTTTTATCGCCTATAGTTTAGACTTTAGACTTAAGGATTGTTTTGTTTGGTTAATTTCTTTGATTTGGCTTACACTCATTGTTATCGTTTTAAGAGAACATTGTAAATGTTTATTTTTTCCCAGTTATTATTGTTAAATCTTTTGTTTACACCATTGAGTAAAACGCTTAAATTCAGAATCGAATCCTGCCTCATTCGTGATTTGTCGCACACATTACATCCGTCTCACCTAAATGTTACAGCATTCCTTTTAAACATCACAAACACATAATACAAGAGAATGAGTTTTACTTGACACTAAAAACTAAACATTAACATTTGTAATCAGTCTTTTTTTTATTTGAATTTAAAAACATGCTTATTAGTTTATTTTTCCACATATTTCAATAATTGCCAATATTCTATTTTTACAGTCAAGAAATTGCAAACAAATTTAAGAGAAAGATAGATGTATTTAGCAAAAATCAAATAGTGTTTTGTTTTTCTGTAAGTAAATGTTATACAATCAGTTTACGATTTTGTTTATTGCTTATGTAATCTGCAACACTTGAGAAGTCATGCCTATAAAGCTCTTTCGAATTAAATTGAATTGAGAGAGAGATTCTAGATCAGTAGTGTTCAAACTCAGTCCTGGAGGGCCGGTGTCCTGCAGAGTTAAGCAACTGGTTTAGTTTAGCAACTAGTTTAGTTTATTTTACCAATTTCCTTCAACAAACCTGCCTGGAAGTTTTTCTATACCAAGAATATCTTGATAAGCTGGTCCAGGTGTGTTAAATTGGGGTTGGAACTGAAATTTGCAGGACACCGCCTCTCCAGGAGTTTGGACACCCCTGTTCTAGATTGTTCTAGATTAATCCAAAAATATTGATTGTTAAATATACTGTTTATTATTATTGTAGTGTTGTATTTATTATTATTTTATCACTGCTACAGTCTCATTTGTGTTTATATATATTATTAATGTAAATATTACAAAAGCTTGACCTATACATTTGTAAAGAGAGAGAGAGAGAGAGAGAGAGGGAAAGAGAGAGAGAGAGAGAGAGAGAGAAGTGAAGTGAAAGAGGAAGAGACTTAAATTAGATATACATTTAAAAAAAAGATAATCTGCCATGCTGATAAATGAAAAAAACGTGCAGATATAATTATGGATAATTATGAGAATCAGCATGGCCAATGCAATAATTTACACTCTATTTGTATTTTATTGAACATTGTCAAGTTATTTACCATTTTATAAAACCCATGCATATATATATATATATATATATATATATATATATATATATATATATATATATATATATATATATATATATATATACATAAACACACACACACACAGATGCCCAAACTTCCAAACTATATCAATGCGAGATTTTATTAGTCATTTTAGTTTTAAAAAAGCATCAGACGAGCCCATATCATTTAACTTCACTCCACTTGGTAGCCAAATTGACATTTTAGCTGGCCTCAATAAGACATTTAGTATAAGATGATGTTCTCTTCTACTTTAATTTAAGAGAGAAATAGGTATCAATGTGGAAAAGTGGTATCATTTCAAATCCCAGTATGTGCAGGCCAGAAGCCCAGGAGGGTGAAGAAGAGAGCTGGAGATGAGCTGAGGAGAACAGCAGACTGATGTTCAAGCAGGAACAGAGAGAGAGAGCGAGACAAGAGGTGGGTGGAGATGAGTGGGTGGGAGATAGCGAGAGTCTCATCCAGCAGCTCATGCTTATTTGTCTATGTGTGTGTGTGTGTGTGTGCGTGCGTGTGTGTGTGTGTGTGTGTGTGTGTGTGTCAGCCACAGCGAGTGGACAGCGGCAGCAGGGGTAATGATGATAGCGTAGGCTATATACCACAGGGTGAGATACAGAGAGAAAAGAGAAGATTCTCCATTCTGTGGGCACAACACCATCATTTCGTCACCTTGAACCCACCACCTGTGAATTTTACACCATACGCTGGGCTTAACACACGCTCAACTCATCATGGCAAATCCTCATATCTGCCATCTCACAGACAGCACACATGAGGGTTTACTTTAGACACTGACATATATAATGTGACACCAATGACTTCATATTTAAACTGTAATATGTGAATATTGTCCACTTTAAACTGCAGGTCAGATATTGAAAAGCAAATAAGAGAATTGTGTGAAAGAGAGGAAATGTAATGAAATTCACATTTCGATGGGATTTCAACTTGAAATGCTTAGAATTATGTAACAGTATAAAGAAGATTTGACATGGATGACGCATACAGATCATATGTAAAAATAGATATTATATTATAATATCTATTGAAACAAAATATAATAAATATTATTTGTAACGTACAATAAATAATAAATGTTTATTAATTTTGTAATTCATTTGTATTTTAATTACATAATTTATGTAACATATGAAGTTTAGTGCTACATGAAAACATTTTATTAAATTTAAATTATATTTCAATAATATTTCAATTGAATTTCTATTATTATATTACATTATATTATATTATCTATTTATACAAATAATAATATTATTATTTTAAATATTTGCAATATAATATAAACAATAAATAATGTTTATTCATTTAATTAAGTTGTATTTTATATAATGATATATCATTTATTTAATATATAGTGTAATTGATTTAAAAATATATACATTTAATAAATTATATTTTAAATGAAACCTTTTAATTAAATCCTAATGGAAGTGATATACCTTATCTTATATATTGGTACAAAAGATAATACATATTATTAGTAATGGACTATAAATAATAAAATGTTTATTGATTTTTAAATTCATTTGTATTTTAATTACATAATTTATTTAACATATAAAGTTTTTTGCTACATGAAAACATTTTAATATATTTAACAATTATATGAATAATTATATTTCTATTCTATTATATTTATACAAATAATAATATTATTTTAAATACTTGTAATATAATATAAATAATAAATAATGCTTAATAATTTTCATTAAATTGTATTTTATATAATAGAATTTATTTAACATGTAAAGTGTAATTACTACAATAATTTTGATTATATATAATAAATGATATTTTACACGAAAAATTTGAATTATATGCTAATGAAAGCAAATAAAATAACTAATTTTATTATATGCGTCATATTAAAAAAGACAAAAGTAGTCAACATACTTCATTGTTTTTTTTTTGATGCGAAGTAAAAATATTTAATCAAATGTCAAATCGAAAAAGAAACAATTGCATCATTGATCAAAATTACTGTTATGACTTTGATGTTAGTGAAAGCAGCACTAACAACAAAACCATTTACATTTATTGTCAACAAAGGACAGCATGATTTGTACTTGTTTATGCGTCATTGTGAAATCATTGTGGGATAACGTCAGTGCAAATGAGATCATCCCTTCGATGCATCAATAATCAAATTCAAAAGTAATATCAATACTAATCTCACTACTACAGCCTGCATGACTACTCTAACTATTTTCAGGGGCCTGTCAGTATTATGAAGCCAAAGATAGAGATGTTTGTTCCCTCTTCAGAGCAGAAGTGAGAGCAGCACAACAAACACAGGGAAGCAAAAGCGCAGATCAGTTCACAAACTGACTTTCCCACTGTTCACGAACCATAGTCTGTGACGAGCAGTTGGAACATTTTCAAAACTTCTCAAATGAAGTTTGGCTAGACAGGATTATTACACTACGTAATGTATCTATATCAACTCCTCGCTGAATCATTTTACATATACAACATTAAATCAAGGCCATAGAATGCTCACAATTTTGCTAAACTTCAACTCTAAATCTGATCTAAACCATGGCAAATGTCATGCGGCAAATTCTGATAAAGTCAGTTATACACCGTATATATTAAGGAAATGTAGACATCTAGGATTTTTACAGTTTTTACCATTAAAATCCAACCATTTATTGTTTAAATAAGTAAACGTGATAAAAGGCTTGACATCGCTTCTCAAATTTAATTTACTTGATGTCAGGATCAAAAATTATTCCAAAACTCCAAAAGGAAGATTCATTAATAAAAGATTTAATGTTCTTGCAGCAAGGGAACAATACAGAAGGAACGCAAGAGGTTCCATTCTGGTTGCTCAAAGGGCAGTCCTTTGAGTCCAGTTTATATACAATAATATAAACAGATGATGATGCATTGTCTATATTCATTGGTCTAAACAGTGTGTTTGGTAGAATCCTATTGATCATATAATGAAATCATTGTCAGCACAATATTCCTGCAACTGGCACATTCCAACTATTCAACTGATTGAAACTACAGTTGAGCATTTGATTATATCAAGAAGCACACACATTTAGCATTAATGTTGGGTTCCTTTAAAAGTATACAAATATAAAAAGAATATAAATAGAATATATGGAAATGAATCAAATTAATTTATCTAACACTTGATTTGCGTTAACATGTTTAATACCTGTATGTATATTATGTCGTGTATTGTTTTACGCAAAACAGCACAAGAAATGGTGCAGATATTGCCGCACTTTTTAAATTTAAAAAGTTTTAAAAAATTAAATCATTTTTGCCATGATATACGCACACACTTTTATTTATTACCTTTTAGTTTATATGCTTAAAATAGCAAATGTTTGTCTCGTCACATAACATGAAGTGTAAAGAAATTTTACGAATCTACGAAGTGAACTTTCACAAACTAATTTCAAGAGGAGCACGTGATATGATTGATCACTGCTGGTCTCTCTTCTGTAATCATTAGTAGGCCAGTCGGATTAATCCAAGCCCGTCTAGCATTACTCCCTTATCTTCATTTTTTGAAGAATCCCCCCATCCACCCCAACTCCCCCTTATGCTGCCGTCACACTAGAGTTTTTGCATGTGAAATTCTGTCGTATAGCGCTGCGAAAAGGGGCGGGATTAAACAAGATGATTAGACATTTAAAAAAGCGACTGTTTGGTCCATGTTTTAAATTTCCTTCCAGTGGTCATGTTTTGATCTTTGTTTGGTCTCATGCTGTCATGTGATGCAATTTTGCAGGTCAGAGTTCACCAAGCTTGAACTTTCCAACGCAATGAACTGCGAAACTTTTCGCACAAGCTTGCGATTCAGGTCTGACGCATTTGCATACGTATGAATCTATGTCAATAGGGAGAAAATTGCTGTGTGACTACAGCTTTAATCTTTACCAGGGGGAGCTCTCGAGAACTACCGAATCTCGTACCCCCTTACATGCTCATTATCCAGGCGGGAGCTCTGGGCTCAATTATCTGCGAGCTCAGGGTTCTCTTCTAGGACAGTATGCCAAATCTGCTATTATTATTAAGCAAGAAATTTGAGTAAAGATGTTGAGTATTTAATGACTTGCTGTTGGTTAATTAACGAAAAAATGACCATGATTTTGATGGTAAAAGGTGTAAAAATGCTAGAGTAAACCTGTTTAACAGTACAGTTCCTTAATATATACGGTGAATACTTGTAAATTACAATTCGTTGCACGGCACTTCACTTTTTTTTGTTAGTTTATTGACATTACTATGGTTCCTTTGTCACGATCACCAGCGATCCAGCCTGTGCAGGTCGCCAGAGAACTACAAATCTTCCAGCAAAAAAACAACAAGATCCAGTCAAGTACCACTCACAAACCTGACCAAGATCCTGTCTGATTGCAAACACTCACAGCTGAAGCTGCTCATGAACTGATTACAAGGACTATAAAGACAGCACATACACACACATTGTTGCCGAGTCTTGTTGAACAGTTTTGTGAACATTACAATGTGTTTTCCTTGCCTTGTCTGTTAGTTTAAATTGCCTGCCTGTACTGTTTGCCCGTGTTGACCGTCGATTGCCTGACTGTTCTTTATAAACCTGCATTTGGATCCGCACCTCCCTTGTCAGCATTACTTTACATCCTTTTAGTTTTAAGGTTCTTTATAGTAGTTTTATATTGCATCTCATGTTGACAAATAATGCTTATTGCATTATTTTAGTGCAGTGGTAGTTTACCGTTTCCCTTCTTGTCTTAGATTTTTCACTGATAAAACATCTTGACAAGTGCTAAGTTCACTTTTAAATATAAACTTTAAAACTTAATTATTATTTTATGCAATAGTTTCATATATTTTCTTTACTTTAATTTAATTTACTTTAAACAAACCCTCATGAACAAAAACTGTTTTCTGTATTTTTGTGTAGCTTTACAAGCAGTGACAAAGCACAAATACTGTCTAAATTAATCACACCGTTATAGACTAAATATCATAAAAACGTCGCTGGTGGCACCAAGGGAAAATTACCCAGCAAAGCGTTCACCCTGTAATTTTCCTCCCACACAATAGTTTGCATGGAATTCCTGAAGTATTTGTCTGTTTGCATATGAGGTAGAATAAGCCAAAAGTTAACCGTTTCACAAAAACGTATAGTTTACAGTTCCTCTTGACATTCCTGCCTCACTAAATGAATTCCCCCTGATCTTAAGCCACTCAATACTGCAGTCAGTTGTGCAACATCTTCACTAAATAAAGAGAAGTGATTCTTTTTCCTCTGCTCTAACTGCACTGTCAGATGATAACTTGTGTCATTTAGTATTGATGGCAGAAAAGAGAGAAATGTGAAAGCATTTGTGATTTGAACATCGTGATGTTGGTTGCCATCATCAATAGAGAATGTCTGATAACGAGAGTAAAAGTGAAAACAAGTAGGAGAAAAATAATGATGAGAGAGAGAGAGAGAGAGAGAGAGAGAGAGAGAGAGTGAAAACCCCCCCCAAAGAGAATCTGCAGATGTTTTCAGTGCTAAAATTCAGCGTAAATACAATGATTGCATTATATTTTTCGTGCAATAGAATGTGTCATGTTATATAAATGATCACATTTATGAGCACATCACTGTAATTGGGTGCTCAGCCAAACGTGCACTATATATATTTTAAAAAGGCGGCAAGACTAAAGCTGTTGTATTCTGTTTAGTTTTCTTTATTTTTTGATTTAATATTATGGTTTGTTTCTGTACTTTCGTTTTGAATATCCAAGTTGTATAATTTATGGATGTGTATTTTCTATTTTTGTTGTTGTGGGATAATATGTGAGATCATGTGATCTGGAAGTGTACAAAAAGGAGCATCTTATTGTGATGAACACTGTCTGATGAAGAGCCGTGTGCTCGAAACGTTACATGCCTTGTATCAGCCTTTTTAATTTAATAAATTGGCATTTTTGGAGCTTTGGTGTTGCCGCCTTTTTGAAAATGTCATATAAATGATCACACATTTTTATCATGATTTACTATATCACTAAAATGTGATATAGTGTAACAATAGTTTACAGTTGCAATCAGAATTATTAAACACCCTGAATTATTAGCCCCGTTTATTTTTTCCCCAATTTCTGTTTGACGGTGGAATGATTTTTTCAACACATTTCTAAACATAATGGTTTTAATAACTCATTTCTAATAACGGATTTATTTTATCTTTGTCATAATGACGGTACATAATATTTTACTACATATTTTTCAAGACACTTCTATACAGCTTAAAGGGACATTTAAAGGCTTTTACTAGGTTAATTAGGTTAACTAGGCAGGTTAAGGTAATTATAAAGTATAACAATGGTTCTGTAGACTATCAAAAAATATATAGCTTAAAGGGGCTAATAAAAGCTGTTTTTATTCTAGCCGAAATAAAACAAATAAGACTTTCTCCAGAAGAAAAAATATTATCAGACATACTGTGAAAATTTAATTGCTTTGTTAAACATCATTAAAAAAAAAAAAAAAAAAAAAAAAAAATTCAAAGGGGGGCTAATAACTCTGATTGCAACTGTATGAACCAAAAACTCTCATCAGACATATTTAGAATATGAGTAATTTAGAGACATGTTTTGGATGCATTTACACTTGTGCATTTTCATTTTGAGATGAAAACACTCCTCATCCATGTATTTTTATCGCATTCTAGAAAAGGATCTCCAGCCACATTGTACAGGCTATAATGCATGATACAACATGTAACATATAACATGTTTTCAAACACCCCATTGTCACAACTTGAAGATGCTGGAGTAGTGTGCACCCCAGAAGTAACCATAACAAAAGTGTATTCGCATTAAAATAAAAACGTAAAATCGCACCTAAAATATAAACCTTGTGCTGTTCTACAATGCAGCTCTGAAAACACAAATTAATTTTAAACCTTACACCTTTAACACCAATGGTTTCAAACTCAATTCCTGGAGGGCCGCAGCTCTGCATAGTTTAGCTCCAACCACCTCCAAGTCACACCTGCTCAATAGTCTCTAGTAGTCTTGAACACCTTGATTAGTTGGATCAGCTGTGTTTGATTAGATTTGGAGCAAAACTGTGCAGAGCTGCAACTCTCCAGGAATCGAGTTTGAGACCTATGCTGTGAGATGATGACGTCTGCTGCTTCAGAAGCTTTAATAGACAAATTAAAATCAAAGAAAAACGGCATTTGCAATATGGGAATATTTTGGTTTCAAAGTCACAGACACCGAACAAAAACAGGTCATTTTTAAGAGCTGTCGCAGAATTGTTGCCACGAATTACAGACTATTGAGCTGAAGCATGAATAAATTCAAATCAGCTTAAGATTAAATTTAATCATAAATCAACTCGCAAAAACATTATCTGTCAAAAAATAAATAAACAATAAATTGCTATTAGATATTTTCCCCAAATCGCACAGCTCTACTGCAAAGTATAGTATTGTACCTTGTCAACATTTTAGGTACTAATATTTACTTTTGTACAACAATTATGGACCCTTTTCGGTACAAAAAAGTACCTTTTGAAAATATAAATTTCCTTATTTATAAGGAACTCCAGATGAAATCATTTGCATTTATTTAAAGCATAAATAGTAGGTTTTCAATAATTTCCCTCTAAATCAGATCAACTTTGTATGTACTACTTTTTCGGGCAGATTCTGTTTAGGCCAGGAAAGGAAAAAGCAGTGTTGAATCTCACCATTGAAGGGGTTGATTCCTCGTGTCACCCTCTGCATGATGGCATCCTTCACTTCTCTTCTCCGCACACACTGGATGCCCAGATTCTGAAAACTGTTTAAAGAAAAAGAAACAAATAAAAGAATCTGTTAACGTATGCATTCTGATTTTGCACCTCCAGCTTTGTTTAGTACTTTATACTGTCCGACTTGAATGACTAATCCCAAAAACTAAAGCTAACAGGGAGAGTGAGGTTAGAATTAACCATACAGACAAATCAAGGGCAAGCTGGAGCTCTCATTTTGCATACCGGGGAATCCCCTGCATGGCTCCCTATTCTAAAACAACATGCTTCTTTAACATAAAAAAAAAAAGTAGAAGAATGGACAGCCCTTCGGAAGAGAAATGTGGTCGTGTGTGGGCTGAGTAAAGGGAAAAGCACACAGGAATGACTTTGATGTGGGGCACAGCAACGTTTCGTTTCATTAAGAGGAAAATGGTAACAGGACCAAACAGGATTACAGCAAAATTTAAAGATAATGAAGATTTTTTCTTCTTCTCGTGAGTGACAGTGTTCAGATTTTAAAAGATTGAACTTACGCAATGGCCCTTCGTTCAGGTCCAAACTCTGCCTCGTAATATCCATCCTTGCAGTCTTTTCCCACTAGGTCATGGGGATGGGGTTTGTAAGGTTCACTTTTGGTCACCAAAGTAACACGCACTTTTCCTTTGCCAGTGACATTAAGAATCTAAAAGGAAAAAGAGATGCATTTATAAGAGAAAGGTACCAAGAAATAATGTTCATTCAGAAATACCTAAAAATGTCAAGTATCACTTTGAATAACACATAATAATGTAATGGCATTTTTTGTGTGAAGTGTTCTTCAATAATCTTTAATAGTGTAACATCTTCCTTAATCCTTCCATAGTGCTTCTGTTTTTTTCAGGGACTGTTTTGTTTTCTTCAAGGTTTTTGATATTAAATCATGCTTTAATAATACTTCAGATTATACATAGTGTGTGCATTAGCTATAATTAGGTCCACACAGAATCTGCGAGCAGAAATCTACAGATTTTTAGCCCATTGAGTCTATGTATTTGCTTGTGTAAATGTGTGCACATTTATATTTTTTCAAATTTTTAATCCATTTCATTAATATTATTGTGATATAGTAATATTAAAATTTTCATATGATTCATTTACAATACAATTTGTAAAAGTAATATTTTTAGTAGATCTATATGAAAGAATTGCTTTGTTTACCAATTAAGTGGATCTAATTGGATTTGCACTGTTAACGTTAAATAAAGTTAAAAAGGTATTGTTTTTTATTTCATATATGTTGTTTTTAGTTATGATGATACTCTTAAAATAATTCCACATAAATCCGCAGATTTTCTCCATAGAAAAAAAATGTCTGCAGGTTCTGTCTGGCCCTAGCTATAACCCATTATTGACCTGTTATCCTATTTTTTAGATTAGATCTGAACAAGAATGACAGCTAAAACTGTATAAATCCTAAATGCTTTTAAGCACAAACTTCATTTTTTGTCTCTTTTTTTTCTAAGAAACTTGTAAAAGATTTGGCAGATTATTGCTGAAGTAAAAAACTGTTTATTCTTATTTTTGTTATGAAAAATACATTTTACACCAAACAATGTGTGCTTCAAATCTGAAGTATAAATGTATAAAATGTTCCCACAAGATGAAATTGGTTTCCCATTCATTTCCTTGTGGCCATTTCTGACCTCTATCAACACAAGTGCATCATTTAACATTCCTGAATCATTTTTATACATTCGTCCATGACCGAAGAGCCAAAACATTTACCAAGTAGACACAGTTTCTTTCTCTTTATCCAAAGGCCTATAAAAGATTTTATTTATCTATTAGTAAATACCTGAATGCTTGGGTAGGTTCTGTTATTGTCAGAGCTTCTTTCTCCTGGTATGCTGCCCGCAGAACGACCTTCGCATTTATATCTGAAACGCATGCCTCTCTGTTTGGGCTGCTCGAAAATCTGAACACATGGCTCTCCCACTGCACAAAAAAAAAAAAAACAGGTCAAATTATTCCGTCAGTTCATTTAAACATTTTTAACACATTTAAAATTCTCAAATGAGTCTTATTAATCATTAAAACGCCAACAGCGAAGATGCATGGGCACCAAACACCTGCAACAAGCCACTTCTTGCATCTTTCACAGAACCTGACCATAACCTGACCACAAACAACGCAGCCTGCCAGTAAATAATTTCCCGCTCTCTGCACCTGTCAGCAGCACACACTGTTTACGAGCTCATCCAGGTGCCTTTACATACCATCATAACTTTTCTTCAAACACCTGTACACACAGCTGCATTTGTCATGCGATATTAGTGGTTGTTTATAACACATGAACACTGTCAAATATTGAGGGGAAAATTTGAAATCTATGATAATGACGCATGAAACAGATCCAGTGTTTGATTCCGTGTGTAGTGCACAGATGTCACTCACTCTTGCCTGCACAACAGATCTGTCACTTACAGGAAGTCATATATTTATCAAATAAAAGAGGAAGTAGAGTAAGAAAATTTGAGCATTACATCGGTTTTACTAAGGCGACTGGGTGACGTTGGAAGATATTTGATGGGTGATCAGTCAGAGTTTATGACCAACC
Source organism: Danio rerio (assembly GCF_052040795.2). Classification (NCBI taxonomy): domain Eukaryota; kingdom Metazoa; phylum Chordata; class Actinopteri; order Cypriniformes; family Danionidae; genus Danio; species Danio rerio. The sequence goes on from NC_141033.1 coordinate 28,318,803, forward strand.
CTAAACTTAATTGTAAATATGTTACTGGTTCACACTGTATATATAGAGATTGATATGAGTACTTACTTAGATGGGGATCCCTGTGCATTGAGAGGGATTGCACTGTATAAGAAAGAAAGACAAAGATCAAATCAATCAAGAAGAATGTCACCTATAGTACAATGCATTGTATATTGTGGAAGAATCACTAAACATGCAGATGAGAATAAGAGAGAGGAACAGCTTTTTCAAAGTTCCTCATTTTTATTTCCTGGTGTTACTTTGTGCCTCACGTATTCATGTATTGAGAACTCATTTGATTTGTTTGGTTTATACACTGATTATATTCAGTTTAGATGATTAACACATTTGTTTCAAGGTAATATGAATAATAATCAATTTGTTATGAAGGAGATGTATGTAATTTTACATTTACACAAATGTAAAGCTTATATAACCTACAAATATATATATATTTAACAATAGAATCTGATTTATAAAGGGTGTGTAAAAACTTTAAAGATACAGAACACAGTGAAGATTTACAAACTCCAGACAACATATATAAAAGCATTCATAATAACTGACGGATTTCATATATCACATTTACAAATTGGTAGTCTATATTAAAGATTTAATTGTCTGTCTAAACTTTTTAAGAACCTCCGTTGTGTTCTGATTCGACTCACGGTATGAATGGGTCGCATGATTCAATTAAACCCAGTAAAGAGTAAGAAAAGTAACGTACAAAGACATGATGAATTGATTAACTGTATAAATACTCGTACTCACCATCCATAACACCAGTGTCGTAGGTTTGTTATACGTCCGAACTCCAAGAGCTGAACAGATAATCAGAAACACTTCTACTACATAGACTACTAGTACTGGGAATTCCCCTCTATATACAATATCAGCAGACACGCCCCACATGGCAAGCCGTCGCTACATTTAAAGGAACCTACTACCTCAGCTTTGGGTTTTGCTGTTCATTAGATGCTCGTACATATAACATTGCTAAATCCTTGTTAAAGCAAATCCAGTAGTGATGAATAATTAAACTTTAGACTACTACTCACAAATTGAACTACTTTGTTTTATATTTGTAATAACACAATGAAATTGCTGCTCATTTTAAACTGCATTTTTACTTAAATGTCTTAGTTATGCCTACTCAAGCAGTTTCAGTTCTATTTCTTTCTATTTATAAGATACTTTTTGGGTGAAGTTGATACTTGCTAAGTGAAAAACAAATGACTGAACTATAAAGTAGCATTTTTGAATAATCTGTTACACTTTTTTTTTTTTTAGATCTTTTATTAAGTAATATTAATGTAATGTATAGGGTGTGGTTTAACGACACAGTAGGTAGTGCTGTCGCCTCACAGCAAGAAGGTTGCTGGTTCGTGTCTCGGCTGGGTCAGTTGGCATTTCTGTGTGGAGTTTGCATGTTCTCCCTGCGTTCCCATGGTTTTCCTCCGGGTGCTCTGGTTTCTCCCACAGCCCAAGGACATGCGTACAGGTGAATTGGGTAGGCTAAATTATCCGTAGTGAATGAGTGTATGGATGTTTTCCAGAGATTGGTTGCAGCTGGAAGGGCATTCGCTGTGTAAAAAAAGCATATGCTGGATAAGTTGGCGGTTCATTCCACAATGGCGACCCCAGATTAATAAAGGGACTAAGGCAAAAAGAAAATGAATGAATAGGGAAGAGATGTAGTTGCTTAAGGATGTTTTCATGTTGATATGCAAGATATATATAGTTATTACAACAGTAAATATATTTATAACAAGGACCTTGTAAATTTAAATGCACTGGAATTACTTATAAAGAATGAAAAACAATTGCAACTAGTAATGAAGTGCTAGTAAAAACAGGGGTAAATTACTAAAGTTGGTAAAGATGTTAGTTATTGGTAAGAAGATATATCCAGAAGTCACAACAGATATTACAAACTCCTTTAAAGCTGAAAAAGAAGTGCCTTTTGAAGAGCTAAATAACAGTGATTTTTCTGGATTCTTAGTGGAAGAAATACAATTATTTCTATATATATTTAAAATCTAGGTCCTGCATTTACAGTTAGGCACTGTATTGATACAAAACCCAGGAAAAAAAAGGGCTGATTAAATACATTTTATTTCAAACTAACCGGAAAATTCCAACTAAATAGAAAAAAAAAGTTAATTTACTTGTTTAAAACTATTTGTAAAATATCACCTGCAGATTGACATCAGCTAAATTAGTATGTAGGCACATTCATGAAATTGCTGATCATTGTTTTTTTCATTCTAAAAAAGAAATATACCTGGTGCTCTTTTTCTGTGTAGCACAAACTCTTAAACATTAGTTGAACATCAACAGGTGTAGACATTTTCTGTCCAACTAAAAATATGACTATTCTGACTGAAGCTTGTTTATTGAATATATTTTATACATTTGTCTGTTTTAATTTCTAGCCCAATTCAGTAGCAAGAATCACAAATTAACTCACATTTCATCTTCATGCTCTTTTTGCACAGCGATAAATTAAGGACAATTTTAAAGTAAAATTGAAAAGAAATAAAGACAGATGTTAATTGCACTTACAAAATATTCAGAAACATTACTTAAATTCAATCCACATTACCTGTAATCATTTACCAAACAGCACCAGGAGCAGGTGTAGATCAGAACAGGTGTAGGTGTTCATCTCGATCTTAAACTGTAATAGCTGCTCATCAGAACTTTTAGTGTTATTTTCACAGCCTGCTCACAAAGTTATCACTACTTAGTTAGCGTCACCCCCCCACAAAAAATACTTTGTCAACCCCCGGACCCCCTCCTCTACGGTATTCAGCTTTCTTCAAAATATCTTCTTTTGTGTTTAACAGAGTGAAGCAAACCCATTTACACCTTGGAGCCCCTGGCGGTGAAAAAAATAGCAATATATCATTTTTGGTGACCTATCAATTTAATGTGAACACGGCTTGCCACACTTCCCTGACGAGCAGCCAATCAAACAATGTAAGGGAGTAGTACGACGTCAAATTCAAATCAAGCATAAAGGAAATGTGTCAAAGTAATAACAGAATGTCAAAGCAGGCACTTGTAATAATTAATGTTTATTTTTCTTCGCTGAAATGGAAAGAAAAACATTTTGAAATACCAAGGGCATTTTCATTTCATGCAACAAGTTTCACCTCACAGTCACAAACAAGTCAGACTCTCGTTGGTTTTATCTGCGCGTTGCGTTCTTCTGCATATTGATTTAGGAGTAGAATTATCCTCTTATAACAAGGACTTAAAGCGACGCTTGATATAAACTCCGTCTTGTTGTGTTGCTCCAATCTAGCGTAACATTCATCCATTCGGTGTTGCACGAAGTGAGACTTTGACAGCCCCAGTCACCATTCATTCTCAACACGCTGAAAAAAATGACTGCGCTCAGTCACATATCTCATTTAGAAAAAACGTATTTACAACATTACAACTATCTAGTAGAGATTTTTTTTTTTTTATTTTGAGAAAACTATGCCTTTACAAAAATCTAAATCAACGTTTGACAGAAAAAAATGCAGCATTAATTCGCTTAACAGTGGACATCATTATTATAATTATCATCATTTACCAGCTGTTTATACTTTTTTTTTTTTTTTTAAATCGACGCCGATTGTTTTTACTAAAGTTCAGGTCTAGAGAGGGTAATCCCCCGCACGAAGTGGGAATCTCCCACGAACAAGGAAGTTTATTTCAAACAACACAGAATAACTTTTTTTTTTTAAAATAAATTACGCGTGGTGTTTGTCGAATTAATTATAAATGACATTTAGACGTTTACTTAATTGTATCTGAGCATTTAAGATGCTATAAAAGGACAGTGATCAATGCTACTCGAGTATTTAAAACTTCATTGGTAACACATACGTCACTGGGATCGCCTATAAGGGGTGACGTCATCTAGTGCAGTGACAGATTTTCTTGCAAGCAGACAGGTAAATAACAGAGCTGGGTAGACCAATGATTACAAATTACATGATGCAATTTGTGTTCAGTACTTGTTTTACTTGTTTTATTTTTTAGTCCAATGCAGTAGCAAATTCCTCCTCATGCTCATTTTAGACAGTGATAAATTAAAGACAGCTTTAAAGTAAAATTGAAAAGAAATAAAGACAGAAGTGAATTGCACTTACAAAAAACTTGATATCAAATACCCTAAATTCAATCCACATTACCTGTGATCAGTTACTAAACAGCACTCGGAACAGGTGTAGAAGCTATTTTGTTTTCTGTAGCTGTTCTCACTAATAATTTAAGTGCAGTTAACTTGTTACAAGTTTATTCATATTACAATATTTAAATAAGTAATCCCAACTTTAAGCAGATGAAGTTGTTAAACTAGAGATTCAAGTAATCTTGACTTACAGTAATATGTATTTAACACTTTTGAGTGGTCATGTGTCAAATGCATGTCAATGATAAAGATTGGTGATTAGGGAACAGTGGAAACAGGTGGAAGAATTAAAACTTAAGCATAATTAGACACAAGCATAACAAATTTGAGAGCTTTTTCAACTCATTGTTAAAAAATATATGACTGTTATTATTAATATTATTTAAATATTTTTATAATAAATGATATTATAAAAGTATTTATATTATAAAGATAAAATAATATTTATATAATAATAAATAAAATTATATAAATATTATTTATTACATTAATCCCAGTACACGGATGCTAAATAATACAATAAAATGTTTTGGAAGTGTATTGGTTTTTAGGGTAGCGCTGTTGTCCAAGCAAGAAGGTCACTGATTTGAGCCCCAGCTGGGCCAGTTGGCATTTCCGTGTGGAGTTTGCATGTTCTCCCTACGTTGGTGTGGGTTTCCTCCAGGTGCTCTGGTTTCCCCCACAGTCAGACATGCGCTATAGATGAATTGGGAAAGCTAAACTGTGCGTAGTGAATGTGTGTATGTCCTGGTCCTCCAGGTTGAGAGTTGGGCTAATGACCCACCTCGCAAAAATGAGATGTTACGAAAGACCGACATAGTGCGACTAAAGATCAATTTCGATATAAATGCAAATAAGGTGTTGGTTTTTGTCTTTACCTTAATGTTTTAGGTTCAGCTTACTTGATAATTAAGGCAGTCAGTTTCCTAATATTTTCCTAGTAATTTGAACACTAATAAGAAGTTAACCAATTATTTTGCGTCAACAGTACTGGTTTACTTTAAGGCGTTGTAAATACAAGCAGTTTTAAGTTATGCTCACTTAAAATTAATACAGCGGTTTCCTTCATTTTGTAAAGCAAGGTCAACTGATTACATTTTACAGTGTATTCGAAATCTCTCATTTGTTATGCAAACACCGTTATTTAGAGAATCTATACATGCAAAGAATAAAGACAGAAGCCTGTTTGGGGTTTTGTGAATTTTTATGTTCTTAATGTAAAGAAGGCAGTTTACATTACATACAAAAATACCCTTTCAAATACAACTTTTGCCCTACAAAAGAATGACAAGTAGATATATTTTTTTGCAAATTGTCCTAAAGGTAACAGGTAGATTGGAACTGAGCAATGAAATTAATTTCTAGATGTTCAACTGCAATACCTGTGATATAAAAAAATGATAATGGTACAAATAAATAAAATGTTAAGAAACCCCAAAATGAATAAGAAGTCTTTTATCTGTACACCCCAACAGGGCAGGACAGTAACTTGTGGAAATGAAAGGGGGGGCAAAACAAATAAGGGTGGGGGGGATGATGGAAAGAGGGCAGAAATCTTATTTAGTCTCTGTTCTTGAAGTTTGGGAGACTCTGCCATTCAGACCTCCATGGGAGGCGCAGGGGTGATGCCCTAGATGAAGGGAATTACAATCATGCACATGCACACGCAAAAACCAACACTGACCCGCAAATAACCTGCAACCTCACTGTAAAACCAAACCTGCCTTGAAAATATTGGCCCAACAAACCCAAACCTCAGATCTAACTTTGCTCTTTTGTACCGAGCGGGTAACAAAACTATGAAGTGGCAGCAGAGTTTATGCCAGGTAATGAGTCATGGTTTTGTGTTACTAACACTGGTCCATCTACACACTCACACACGCATTCACACCCCACACAAAAGGTCCTCCCAGAAACTGTACCAGAACCAACACAGCGATTAGAAAAAGACTGCAAGGAAAACCTTAAGACAAACGACGACGAATCTCATATACAGTGACAAACAGGACAATTTTTTTTCTCTTTTTTTGTTAATAAAAACTACACTGAGGCATAGAAAGACTAACAATGGTTTTTAAAGATATATATATATACAAACTACAACTACTGTACAAGCGGTTTCAAAAGCTCAGAGATGTTGAAGCAAGCATTATGATAGTAAAGCATAAAAAAAAAACAACTGAAGAAAAAAAAAAAAAAGTCCATACTTTACACTAAATCTGTAACAAGCAGGAAGACCGGCCAAATATCAGTAGCAGTTTAAAAGCAGCACTGCTGTTACAAGAGGGGTTCCACTCTTTAAAGGACAACCTGTATGGGCAGATGTTCAAGAGGGAAAACAGATTAAAGGGCAAACCAAAGAATGGAAGCAACAGTAACAACTCGAGTTACCTGTGGATAAACTCACTGTTATCGGTTAAGAGTGAGTCTGATTGAGTTTTTAATCACGCGAAGGTTGCTTGTGGGGATTGGAGAAGATGCATCGGGAAGCTCTTTGCTGGGGAGTCTCTACAAATTACAACAAAAACATTCAGAATCCAAATTGACTTTAAAGCGTTAGTTAATCCAAAAATTCTCTTGTTGTTTCAGCCACAAAAAAACCTCTGTTCATCTTCAGAATTGAGATCATACAAAAAAAAAAAAAAAAAAAAAAAAAAAAAAAAAAAAAAAAAAATCGCCAAAAACACTGTGTATCAAACAATTCTGTAAAAATGGGTTCATCTAAGCCACATTGCATTGAACCAAAATCTTGTTTTCATCAGGTTGTTAAGATGTGCGTTTACTACAGACAGCATGATGTATTGCCATTTTAGACAGCAGTATAACACACAACTGGTGTATTGCCTGTAATAAGTGTGAAAGACATGGGTGAACAAGTTTTTTGCCACAAAAGTGTTAAAGCTTTAAGATTAGTTGAACTACTGAAGTCACGTGAAATGTTTTGACAGAGTTTGTGGTTCCTTTTCTGGACTTAAAAAAAAGAAAAAGAAAAATCTCAGAATAGCTGCAACCCAAGGAGGGTCAGAAAACTCTGATTTAACATAACATTTCTTGGTGTTCTGTAGACAAATAAAGGTCTCAGAGGTTTGGAACAACACGAGGGGGAGTACTTAATCATTTCATTTTTGGACGAACAAACTATTTTAACTGAACTTTTTGCATGTCAGTTACCTGTGATCTTGATGTATCAATTGTTGGTATTGGCATAGCTTTGGTTGCTGCGAGAGTCTCCTGTGTCAAAAACAGCAACAACAAAAAAATTCTTTGCGCACACCTTGCATGAGTTCATATTTTATTAACGCTAGAAAAGTTTCCCCTTCAATAAAATAGTCAATAAATAATTGTGGTTAACACCTGAAGCCTGAGCAATAAACATGGGGAAACCCTCACCACTGTTTGTCCCTCTTCACCATCCAAGCCATTGCTAGAGGGAGGATACGGCTCTTTAAACGCAGAGTCATCAGAGAACACCTGAAGCAAAAATAAAAATAAGTCAAACCACATACCAAGGAAGACTCGAAGTGAAATCATTCTCAAGTCTGAAAGTGTTTGATCAATGCCAGAATAATGACAATGCTCTGATCATTTACATTCTGTATTTAGTCATGAAAAAATTTAAGTTTGAGCAAAAGATGCAGTATTTCACTTCAAAATAGCAGATTTCTATGGTGCTTCAAAAAGCTCTAAATGACCCCAGCCAAGGAACACGTTTTATACTTTGCGAAAGAAAAGGTCATTTTCTTGTAATGTCTATAATAAATCAAATTTATACATGTAAATGAATTATTATTCGATTAGAAATGAAAAAGTAAACATATATACACTTTTCAAAAGTTTAAAGTCTGTGAACAATCTGATTTGCCTTTATCATCTCTGAGTACCTCTGTGTCTTTGTGCCTCTTAGGTGGGTCCTCCAGAGATGGAGAGTGAGGTCTCTTTGGCGCTCCATTTACACTGTTGGCCAGTTCAGGGGAGGAAGCGGTAAGTCGTGGTATTACACTGCGACCCACCACTGTAGGAATAGTGTTGCCAGCTGGAGGTGTTGGGGGCTTGGCAACTGGAGTGGTGATGGGCTCTGAAAGGTGGCAGTATTGGAGTAAACGCAGTTTACCAAAATTAAAATAATTAACATCAAAATGTGTTTCCCCAACAGGAAAAACAGGAACAAGTCAGTCCACAATACAAGATATGATTGCACTTACTGGAGCCGATGACTGGAATGGACATTCCTTGTTCTGGTTTTGGTTGAGACAGTTCTGATGCTGGTGGGCTGTCCATAAACACAAGAACTGGATGCTGGGGTGGGCTACTACTACTGCCAAAAGAAAAGAGAAAAAAAAAAGTTTATACAGAAGCAGTGAAGATTGACGATGTATAAAAAGAAAATGTTTTAAAAAAACCTTATAGTAAAAAATCTTGGTCCAATTTTCAATTTGTATTGAACAAAACCTATGGTGCCATTTAGGTGAGAAATGGAACAGGCTAAAGACAGGTTTGGTGATAGATTAAAGGGTGGGTTAAGGCATAAAGGAAGGATAGCAGTGTAATAATTAAATGTAATTACATAAATTACAGGTATATAATTTATTTTTAAAATAAATACAACAAAATGTAAAAACAAGCAAAAACATAAGGGCACTGTAGCAAATGATTCATTTAAATACAAAAATATATATATATATATATATATATATATATTTAATTATTATTAAAATAAAAATGTATTTGTTTATTATTAAATTAAAAATAATGTAGGTAACTGCATTTAAACATGGATTTGGGCATTTTATGAATATGAAAATTAGGTCAAAAAATGAGCTTGACCTTAAAAAACAACTGTGACATTCTGCATGAAACTTGCAACTTCATATTAGTCCACAAAAACAGCTTAATATTAACGTCTTTTTTTCAGAGCCAACCCCTAAAGAACAGAATAAATTAAAATTTAATTTTAGTTTAAATGCAATTTCAACCTCTTGGAAAGGTTTGAGGCTGGTCACTTAAAATGATGCAGTCTTTTAGAAATCTCCTAGAATGTGTTCACACTTGTAGTTTGGTTCTGTTGGAGTGTTTGATCTACGCAAAAAAAATAAAAATAAAATAAATAAATAAATAAATAAAAATAATAATAATAATAATAATTATTAGTAGTAGTAGTACATTCAGCCCAGGTCAATCAAGCCCCTACATTACTATTTTTAACAAACGAAACAAACATATTTTTATGATGTACATTTTGCACCAGAACTTACTGAGCATCTAAAATGATGCAGCTTGCTGGGCTAATATACTTGTTGTATGAGCAAAAGGTGCAGTTTTTTGTTAAATTAGCTAAAAAACTTAAAGTTTAAAATTTAAATGTGTAAAAATGGTACCAGAAATTCACTTGTGCACAAATAAAAATCAGCTGCAAGTTGACTTCCAAACTTCCAAACTGAGGCAGACTAACATACACTAAAAAGTTATTTTCAGAAGTGGACACTGACCCAACATTTCAGTGATCCCATTCTGCTTGTTAAAGAAAAATCGTAGTTTGGATGGCAGCACTTGCACTTCCTTAAATAACAAGATTAACAGAGCAACTGCAACAGCATCCGTACAAATCAAACTTTTTAAGTGTGAACACTTCCTCTGAATCCTTTGGTCCAGAAATGTTGTGTGTGCCTTGCGGATAGCCACATTAGAGAAAAGATTCTTTCCATGCTGTATATGCAGAGGTTAGTTTACTGGTTAGATCAGTTATTCAATCACTTTAGCCTGAGCAAACCTTTTTGTGTTTAATAGACGTCTACTAAATGTAGACAGCTTGGCTAAAACAAGAATAAACCTAGGCTTTCAGTGAAAATTGAATAGACATATAAGAATAGCCCAAAACTAAACTAGTTATTAAATAGACAGAAATGTATGACTACACGTATAAAAAGTCTGTTTATTTGATGACTAGTTTAGTTTTGGCCTATTCTCTATTAGATTTTCAGTGACAGCCCAAATTAGCCTTGTTTTAGCCAAGACGACCATGTTTAAATGTCTATTACATATCTAATACACATTTTTTAAAAACAAAAAAATGCTTGCTGGAACATTTGTTTTTCTGTCGCGCAAGAAGGAATTTTTTTTTTTATATAAATGTTTCCAACAGTTTATATGCATTACTTTGTAACCCCATTTCTATGCATGTCAAAATGTGGACGAAAACATAGCTAGACTTTACTTGTCTTCAGGTGTGGAGGCTGGCTGGCATGGTTTGCTGATGGGTGTAGGAGAGCTGAATGGCGTGCCAATGTCTGTGTCCCTGGAGCTGTCCAGCTGACTGCTATCCAGAGAGCAGCGCTTTGACCCGCCACCATTTGAGCTCCGGTTTATATCTCCCAAACTCTGTTAGAAAAAAAAAGAGAGGGAATACATATATAACATCTATAGAGACTATAAAATGTTTTGACTTTTACTGTAAACACTCATAGACACTGATTTTACCTTCTTTTTCCTCTGCACCAGCTCAGGAGGCAGGTAATGATGCAGCTGTTTCTTCTTCACATGTGTAGCCTCAATAGTCATGCCATCCTTCAGCATGTTGATGTTGCTGGCCTGTCTATAAACTACAACAAAACACAATATTTGGATATTAAAATGTAGCAATGTAATTTAATAAAATTCAGGAGCAGCTTACCAGTATCTGTGAAAGACTGAATGTCGTAGGTCAAGTCAATATTCACACAGTCAGAATTGTCCAGTTTTTTAAAGCTGATTCCAATAAACCACATGGAAACAAAATCATTCCTGCAAAACAAAAAACGATTTCTACATTTAAAAGCTGATGAGCATATTGGTTTATGAACAAGAAAAACCACACCAAATCGTTAGCCTGATGTACAACATTTATTAATCATGGCTCAAAATTTACTAATGCCTTATTAAAATCCCCATTCATGCTTGTTAACATTAAAGCAACGCGAGTTAACATGAACTAACAATAAACTGTATTTTTATTAACGAACATAAACAATACTTTAATAAATTTGTTTATTCTTTATAAATGTTAGTAAATGCATTAAACACAACCTTATTGTAAAGGAGTTACTACAACAGATGTAGTACAAAATGGCAGAAACATGACATTTAAATAGTCTGAATGATGGCTATAAATCTGCAGAGGTGATTTGCATTATTTTCAGGAATAATTAGTTTATTTAAAGTTAAATGACTAACGATTCATGTCAGATTTGGACATCTGCATAATTTATTGTGAAAAAAAAGATCTACATTTTAAAGAAAACAAATAAAAAAGAAAAACACTATACAACAACATGCCATTAAGGTAACATGAAATTACTCACAACTATGATAATACCCCTCCTTTAACTTACTCATTGCGATTCTCTTTTGACCCAGGAAAAGACTGTGGATTGACATGGGCAAGAGTGATGTATTCATTCCGCTCTAAGTTTCCAACCAACACTCTTATCTTTGATTCAACCAATCCAATCCTGTAGAGACCAGAAATTCCTTATATGAACATTCTGTTGCTCTAGAACTAGAACGGCCACAAAAGGTTCAACATTTAATAGAGGTAATTGATAGTAAGGGTTAAGAATGCATTGAGCCTTTACCACTCTAAATGGTTTTCCTCAGTGGATGCACTGGCAGTGAGGACAATGTAATGCCTGCAACAAACAAACAAACAAACATTAAGATTTAACAATGCACGTAATCCTGGGTTATCATTGCATGAACCACTTTTATTGTAATGTTTGACACTTGCAGTTTAGAAGCAAGATTAGCACCACTTGCTGGTTGTAAACTTTATTTATTTATTTATTTATTTATTTATTTATATATATATATATATATATATATATATATATATATATATATATATATATATATATATATATATATATATATATAAATAAATAAATAAATAAATAAAGTTTACGTCAAACTAGATATGACGATCTCTGAGTTATTGGTATTTACTCAACACTCTCCAGTCAGATGAGATAGTGGGCCAAATCAAAGCTTACAATGGGCAAACTTTGACCCGCGGGCCATACTTTGGGCATCTCTGCATTAAATAATTACTTTATATAACTTCATTTTACATTCTTGGGAGTTACAAAACACAGAGATTTCGGGACAATGCCATTTCAGTCCCAAAATGTCTGTGTTTTGTATTTATTGAAAACATTTAAGACTTTATTACCTTATTAGGGCCTTAATTTTTTCAAAATTGATTTATAACCTTTTAATATGACCTCATGGACACCCTGAACAGAAAACTGGAGTGAAGAGACTTCTCATTCTACAAAGAAATCCTTAATAGGACAGTCTGCAATTCAGAAGAGAAATGCACATCTCCAGAGGCTTTAATGCAAACAAGTTGTGGGCGGTGTTTGTTCAAACACTCGCAACGACACAACAAATAAAGATGCTACCTCAAGGTTTAACAATGTAACACTATGTGAAACAGTTTATGTATATGGAGAAATTCCAGTTAGGTTTTAGTATATCTGAAAAGATAGAGAACTCGGGAGTTTTTTTACCTGGGGTTTAGAATGAGCCAGGGCTAACCATCATAACTATGAAAAAGTGGATTGCTTAAAATTAAATCTTGAATATGACATTGTAGAGATCCACGTACCTATACTGTTGGAAAAAGTTGGGAGGTTCAAACAGCTTGGACCAGTCGGCTTTACCCTGAAGAATTTCATCTGTAACAGTGAGACCTAAAACCAGAAATGTATCTGTCAATTGTAATGATCAGTAAAAACACAAATTGTTCCTTCTTCGACTTCAGTTACGCACCATTCTTGAACTCCTCATTCATGATGGTGCGTGTGGAAGTGGACACGTTGTAGGTGGAGTTCTGTTGTGGATATGCAGGAGTGATGATTGGCATTAAGTGATACCGGTCTGATGGATTCACCTGAAAGCAGAAGAACAAACAATGGTATAGTCAAATCAGAAAGCATGTAAAACCAAGAACAGTATATTAATCACAATGAACATGAGTGCTGACCCGTGGATCCCAGACCGGCAGATTCAAATTGCTGTCTTCGGGTTGTTTTAAAAGCACAGGGTTTGGCCATTCCCTGAAGAAGTCAAATCAGAGGACAAATGCATACAAATAGAATTAGGAAGGAAACAGGACATTCCATTGCTACATGATAGGGACTAGACAATTTCAGCACACGATACGTGAAGTTTCAGTTCCACTATATGAACCTGGTGTGATGTGACCTCACCATTTAGAGAAGACCAGAAAGAACTTATGCACAAGCGTGGCGGCAACAGCATTTGGGTAAAGCTGACATGTTCTGGCCACCAGCATAGCCCAGGAAACTCCGCCGAGAAAGCCTAGCATGTTGGAATAGATTCCACGGCCTTAAAAAAAAGGAAGGGGGGAAAAAAAAGACAATATCAGTGAAATGCATTCTTAACATGTTTATTCAAGTTAAAACCGAGAACAAAAGATATCAAAAGTCTCCATTTCAAAGCAGATATGAGAAGTGTGGTTAACACGTTAGGACACATTGAGCTGTGTGTGAAACACTTTTGAACCACAGTGTCCATTTCCCACTTTATCAAGAAAATGGAGGGAAGTAAATAAATAAAAGACTTACGTTTGGCCCACAGTTTAATCGCTCTTAATGTTAATCTGAAATTCTCTTTATTAGGCACCAAATATAGGATCTCATCTGTAACACGACAACCTGCAAAACAATTTAGAAAAAAATTAGACAATAAATGTGACTATGTAAAAGTTTGAAGTGATAAAAAAACATTGAGATAAGCACATTTAAAAAAAAATGGTGATGTGAAAGAATTTTACTTGACAGACTGAACAAGTACTCGATTAAAACAAACTAGGGAAGTGTCAATTTCATCAAGAGTGATTCTAATTTTAATATGTAAACAGTGAGAGGGATAATGTATTTAATGTAATATGGCCAGCCCCACTCAGTATCATGCAGTTTGGCAGATGCACAATTGTATATTTTGGTAACCTAAAAAGTCCCAAAGATCTTTGTAATACAGATGCACAATTTCAACACATAGCAGTTTCAGTAACTCCAGCTTCAGGTAAATAAAAACTCACTCATTGTGATTTGCCGCCACCTACTGGTGGTTTACTCTCATTTTTAAAAGAATTATTGCAATTTTCAACAATTCAGATGGTAAAAATGACTTAAAACAATCAATTTATAAGTTTATGCATTTCTAATGTTGGCGAGTAAATGCCTTTGTGGCAAATCAAAGCCTTAACCTAAACATCTACAGGGTTCATATTCATAAAAAAATAAAATAAATGGAAGTAGCTAAAATGAGCATACAGCATCTATCCATCTATAAAGATTTATTTTGTTGATAATTTATTAGTATACACAGCACAATTTAATAATTTGACATGACAGTTAAGATGGTTAGAAAAATTCATATAAGCAAAAAATAAAAATTGCACAAATATGCTCATTCAACTAAAAATGACAAAAAAAGCAATGTAGGACACTCACAGAACAGGAAATGTGGATATGACAAATGTTTTAAACAAGGAATAAAACACTGGTCTTCAAAAAGTGATATGAAAACAAACAAAAAATGTTCTTGTTAAAGGGACGTGCAGAACTTCACAATGCTTAATACTAGGGCTGCACGATATTGGAAAACTGATATTGCGTTTTTTTTTCTGTGATAAATATTGCGATATGAATACGGTTTCACAAGATATTTTGAACAGCACCATTTGATGGTTTTCTGCAGAGTCTAACAGTATTCAGGTACGGCAATTGAAGAATCACAATGCAAAAAAAAAAAGTTTTTCTTCTTGTTTTGTTTCTAATCTAAACATCAAATAATTCTTAGAGCAAGTAAAATATATTGTTTTTTTACCTTCAGAAGAAAATCAAAATTAAGAAATTTCCCTTAAAACAAGCAAATTTTAGTGAAATAATCTCGTTTTTACTTTGAAATGTAGATATTTAAATTAGGAACAAGACAAAAATTCTAAGTCATTTATTGGCATAAATCATATAAATTCCATATAGATAGTGATTAAATTATAGTTGACCAGGAGCTACAGAATTGTATTCAGACTAGAGCTGCACAAATAATCGGAAAAAAAGATTGTGATCTCGATTTGACCCTCTAGACCAGGAGTCACCAATCTCGGTCCTGGAGGGCCGGTGTCCCTGCTGTGTTCAGCTCCAACTTGCCTCAATACACCTGCCTGGATGTTTCAGGTATACCAAGTAAGACCTTAATTAGCTTGTTCACGTGTGTTTGATTAGGGTTGGAGATAAAATCTGCAGGACACCGGCCCTCCAGGAACAACTTTGGTGACCCCTGCCCTAGACGATCTTAGGCCCCATTTACACTAATGTGTTTTAGTTTGAAAATGCACAAGTTTTGCTATGCTTATGCCAACCGTCCACACTACGCCAGAGTTTTCGAGCGCTGAAAATGGAGCGTTTTAAAAAACGCTGAAGAGGCCGTTTTCATTCTAAAACGCTGCTGCTCCGTCCCAGTCTGGATGGGGGAAAACAGAGACAACTGAAAACGGAGGCGGGGCTGCCGACATTCGCCTCTCTGATTGGGGCTTTTCCTCGATATTAAGTAGCCTAACGTTACACACAGTTCAGTCCTACATCCTCTCCTTGTAAGTTCAGACTTTGCAAGTTTGATCAAGGCTGCAGTCTCCCCCTCCTCAGTTTGATATGGAAAACAGACTACCGAGGACACGGGTAAATCTTCAAAGGAAACAGTGTACTTAATAACTTCATTCACATCATCCTGGCTACGTTGTTTCACTTTCTCAACGATAAAAATGTAAACATCCTTTAAGGAACTGCCTATTTTCATTTTAATATTAGCAACTTAACAGACAGCAGAAATGTTGAAGCGTTGGGCTGCATATACGAGCGTCATCTTCACTGTGTGGATATTTATAACAAAATGGAGCCTAACAACTGCCTCCTTTCAATTTCAGTGAAAATACGAAACATACCCTCTCTTTTGCTGAAAATCAGTTTTAATAATCGATAATGGCCATTATAAAAGTATAACATACAATAAGTTTATACATTATAGGAAATAAAGACAGGCGATCAGTCAATATACAGAATGTAGGCTACCTGGTTACATTAATCATTAACTTATCTTTGCGCTTAGACAAAACACGTTACCTGAGAACAAGTAATAGATTCCAATGACCAAAGTCAGGGAATATGTCGTTAGATAAAGACAACAAGATAAATGCTAAAACTTAAACGCACTAGTGTAAACGGGGCCTTAATTCAGCATCTTTATGATTCAGTCAATTATATTTTCAAGTTCAGGAGCAAAGTCTTCACATTGTTTCACATACGTTGTTCAGCGACATGGACACCTCCAAATGGTGTTGAAAGTGTCACATAATGTATTAATTAGGTATAATTCGCCCAAAAATGACATTTCTGTCTTCATGTAATGATGTATTCGGGGACGCGAAATCACACATGGCGTGAGCTGCTGACCGTGAGCTGTTACCACAGAGAGGGCAGGCACACGCCCTTCTAAATGATAGAGCTTTACAAGCTTTATTTAATATCTACAGAATTATGAGAAAATTGTGATCTTTATTTTAAGCAAAAAAAAAAAAAAAAATTCGCGATTCTCATTTTGGTCAGAATCGTGCAGCTCTAATTCAGACTCAACATTGCATATCTTTGCAATGTGACTATTGCTGACGTGCACATTGCAATATCGATGCTGAAACTATATATTGTGCAGCCCTACTACACACCAAATCATAAAAAAAATGATTAAAATCCTTCATTACCATTTAGACTGCGAATACATCTGATGTCCAAGTTTCTGAGGAGAGAGTCTCCTCTCAGGTCCAGGTTATCAGGAATGGACTGTAGAGCAAGTCTGGCAAACAGCAGATCAATCTGATTGGAGAGTGCAGAGGACATTGGGATTAAAATAAATTATAAAACAGGTTTGATTTCATAAACAGGTCTTTACCAAGAATCATTTACCTCGATGCCATCAAACTTGAACTTGATCACTGGTACAAATGCATCTTCCACAGCCTGAAAAAGAATTTCACACAATATTAAAAATTCACTTCTTATAAAAAAGCCAGAGGAATAAACTATGAAGCACATTAAAAGTACTCACGCGTAGGTCCTTAATCTCATCATGCCGTTTTAGTTTTTCAAAGAAGGATGAAAAAAAGTCTGTTCTTTCAACATGACGTGGGGCAACACACAAAGCATCTATATCAGCACCTAAAGAAACAATATTTTGATTAGCAATGGCTCATGAACCGTTTTGTGCAATGGCTCTCTCCCAAGATCCTATCCAGCAGCTTATCAAATGTACCTTTTGTGTGCACTCCCAACCTATAGGACCCAAACGTAAAGATTTTGCCACCAACATTCGCTACTGCTGACGGTGGAAGATTCTGTAGATTAAAAGGAATGATTTAGAAAAGCATCTCATCTAACCTGATGATCAAACTAAGAGACCTGCAGGTTTACCTACCTTTGATTCACTGATTTCAGAAATCCACTCCTTCACAAACGAATTTAGCTTCCCAAGAACCGCAAGCCTACAAAAACACACACATGCTTCTCTTAGTATTCACAGTCACTCAGAACATGCAAAAAGCTCATTTGTAGGATACCAAGTTTCCAACTACACAAAATTGTAACAAAGGAAAAGTTATTTTATAAGTAAAAAAAGTTATGTGGGAAAAAAAACACAAGATGAGATTCTTTTTATTATCTCAATGCAAAAAGCTGTACATAAAGGTTTCAGCACAACTGATATAGGTGTATAGAACGTGAATATCTGAATATAATTATGTTTTTGTGTATAAATAACAGTTGAAGAACAACTGATTTTAGTGAAGAACTCACATTTTTCTCATGGCACCACCGATGGACAAATTTACAAAATATTATGTCTAGAAGATTTTCAGGGTCAGTGCTTGTGTCATGATTATCAATTGGCCACAGCGAGGTCACAGTGACATCCAAGCAATGCATACACTAGCAACACTAACGACTACCTGCACACACTTGTTCATTAATTCCAGAGCCAGCGATTAAACAAGTCTGTAGAAAAACGTTTTATATGTTCAAGCATGTGACTAAGCACCTGCTTCCACATGCATGTTCAGTGTTTATGCTGCATGTAACATTTAAAAGCATTTACAAAAACCTCTGAAGGGGTCAAACTTGAAGAGATAGTTCATGCAAAACAGAATATTCCAGGATGGTGGTTGAGAAACACTGATTTATAGAACAAAATCAATACCAAAAGTATTCAACAATAACAAATAGCTTGTTGAGTAGCGCTTATTGCAAAATATATATATAAAATATATGTATACATTGAATTAACAACATTTTACTGACTTGTATCGCTTTGTTTGTATTTTAGGTCCTAAAGTTTAACATAGCGGTTTATTTAAATTTTTAAATTTGATACTTTATATTCAACTTCCAGATTTCAGTTCTAAATAGTCAGTTAATAGTCAGTTCTAATAGTCAGTTCTATTTAAAAAATACAAAGTATAATATTCAAAAGACAATTTTCAATTCATTTATTTTCAGTTCAAAAATTTGCTTCCATAAATTCAGCTGTTAAAATTCAACAATACATCCGGGAGCTGCAGGAAAAGCAATAGATTGTAGAAAGCAGATTCGACAAATTGCTTTTTCACCACTTTTACATGCATTTTTTTCATTTATTGCTATTCGACACGCTTTTTCAACACTTTTGGTATTGATTTTGTTCCATAACATTGTTCATGTAGTAGAAAAGGCTATTTTAATAGGTTCTATATGACTAGATAAAACAGGAAAAATAAACTGTAGGCCGCTTCAAAAAGCAGTCAAATGTCTGTGTCGATTGCCATGGTGATAAAAAAAAGCACAAGCATGAGTTTCTAAAAGTTGTCAGCTGATGTCTTGTCAGTTGACAAGTAGACAGGGATAAATGGGTGCATGTAACATGGAGAAAGACTCTGCATTGTTCATTTACACATACTACCAACATCGTTACTATACAAAGTAGATGGCCCTTGTGCTGTGCGTTTAGCTTTACCACTTACATATTAGAGAAGGGCAAGCAGTGCTATTTGCGGTTGATTGTGTAGTCATATCACACAACTTTCAATGACAAAAATGCCACAAATATGACTATTAAACCCTCAAAGACAGGAAAATGAACAAGTTGAATATACAGATTACTCTACATGTTCAATTTATACTCCTGCATTGAGTGTATGCCAGACACGCACCTCGCAAAAATGAACTACATTACAATGATGCACAGCTCAAGATCTGTAAATGGTGATCTTGGTAGTGGTGACAAGTGTAGGCAGGTCCAAGAGGTAGAGAGTGTTTAACAAATGTCGAGTCTGCTGGAGAAGCCCTAGACGGAAACTTTTGTTTTGGGTTTACCTTGCATTTAAAGTTGTTGAACGTTCAGTAGTTCCCGCTCTTTCTTCCTTGGAGCGCAAGTTTGAGCTACTTCTACAGTAGCACTGCATGCATTATGATGAAAACTCAAAGCACAACATAGAAACCTCACTGTCTACCAAGGTTTCAGAGGCGTTACTGCTTGAGCAGCACAGACAGAACATATAGGGTTAAAAGCCAGGCTTTAAGTTCAATGCTAGGACATTCATTCATTAACAAACATACTTGACAGAAAGCAACAAATGTGTCAGAGACTGTGCTTTGTTCACTGCAGACTAACCGCTGGAAAGCAGTGACTAAACCAGCAGTTACATAACTGAAAGAGCTCACCTGTGATTGAGCTCATCTTCACCTTCAAACACTCCAAATGGTTTCATAGCCTCAGTGAGCTTCTGAGTGTAGATATGGTCTATCTCTCTGGGAAATGCCAGGCTGATTGAAGATGTGATGCCATAATGTTTCCGAGGCTGCTGCCCGCCAAGCGTACTGTTACCAGTCCTGTGAATCAAAACATGATGATGATGATGACAGCATTTCTGTTGCATACTGTACTGAAAAATGAAAACGACCTAAGCATTTGTCTCACTCATGTGGTTTTAAACCTTTACGAGTTTCCTGTCACACTGTATTTTGATGGTCCGTTTGTTAAATTTAAGTTACACTGCATCTACATTCCAACTAATTCTCATTAGATTATAAGTAGACTGTTGGGTTTTGGTTAATGTAAGTTGACATGTACTTGCAAAGTTTCTTATAGTCGGTTAAATGTCTGTTGAAGGAGCAGTATCAGCAGATATTAGGCAGGCAGTCTACTAATACTCAAATGGACCATTAAAAAAAAAATAAAAAATGTGTTACTGGGTTTCTTTTTTTGAACACAAATTAAATATTACTTCAAACCACACTGAACTGAGCTAAACTGAACTGAACTTAAACACTAAAAACTGAACTACCCTGATCCAGTTACTATGACCATTTATGTGAAGCTCCTTTGACACAATCTACATTGTAAAAGCGCTATACAAATAAAGCTGAATTGAAAAAAAATTAAGATTTTAAAGAATGCTGACTCCCACAGTAAAAAAAAAAAAAAAAAAAGACATTGATGGTTCCCAACAATTAGTATTTTTCATAATATCTTGTGTTCAGCAGGCCCACCACTGCATGCTCATTTCTAGTTAATTGCAAGTATAACAGGATATTTGTGAATTAATTATTATGATTAAGAGTAATATATCATTTTAATTATATATGCATATATAAAAACAGACAACATTTTTAAATCTATTTTAATAGTTTTATTTCACTTTCAAAAAATAAAAAATAAATAAAAATTCTTAGAAAACTTAACCAAAATCAACAGTACATTTGGATCAAGTCTCATGTTTTAAAAGACAAGTTATTCACAGAAAACTTAAGCAGGGTTCACACACATTTTTACGACTAAACTTCTATGACTTTTTCAGAAATCTTAAGTACATTTTCATGACGTAATATTTCATGTAATGTATATACATTGTAAATAATAAGAAAAGCAATGACAATCTATTGTATTACAGCATATCAAGTCGCATAACAATCCATTTTGTTTAAATTTGTTTTTATATCTATGTAAAGTTTATTTTGATAATGCTTAAACAGTGAGCATAACAATGTGAGCACGTTTATGACCAGGACAGAAAATAAGGACAACTAACCTATTTTCAAGCCAGGGCTGCACCATATATTGTTTCAGCATCGATATCGCAATGTGTGCATCCCCAATTATCACATTGCAGGATATGCAGTGTTGGAATTATAGTTTAATACAGAGGTTAAACATAATGGAGTAAAAGTTTCAGCTGCTTGCATTTTAAAAGTCCACCCAAAAATCTTTTACTCTTTTCATTACACCCTTTACTTGTTTTAAACATTTATTATGAGTTTTCGTTTTTTGTAATGAACACAAAAAGCATATCATTTAATAACTGCTATAGTATTGAAACAAGTAAAGTGAGAGTAAATAGGGAGTTCATTTTAATCTTTGAGTAAACTGTCCCTTTAAGGGACTTTTCCAGGGTTTCCATGCCCGTATGAACCCTGTTAAGACAATACTGCCTAATTAGAGAGCAAATAAACAAGTGCGCTTTGCTGTAGAACAGGAACGGTGTTCTAATCGTTTGACAGTAGTGAAAAACGGTACTATATGAAACAAAGAAATCAAATGTGCTCTGTAATGTTTATTGACAAAATTTATAGTTATAAATGACTGTGTGTGTAAATGCTTTGAAGCATTGAGATGCGTTTGAAGGAAAGCATGTAGGTTACAGACGCACATTTTAAAATACATGTACATTCTACCAGGAGCATTTATAATATTATATGACCACGAATGAGACACGATACACGAATGACACATGATCACGCCAATGTTCACATCGTACTTTCCCGTTTAAAGAATATATAAGTGCATGCATTTGTATTTGAATGTACTCGTGCATTACAACCTAAAAAAATGTGAGTTTGTAAGGGTTCATGGTGAGCTTGGGAACATCAAAATCCAGATTGCATTCACACAATTTATCCCACCACACCACACCTGTACATTCAAATGCGTTGCGTTTTTGAAGCGTAAACAACAGCTGAAAGATCCGCGCTAGCATCTACAAGCATTGCACAATATGTGCGTGTAAACAAAGACAAGTCCACTTGATTAACTCGACAAAAAAACTCAATTCCAACTCAAATCACCAAACAACCGTGTACTATACATCTGTAACTAACAGCGATTGTTTATTTGGATTAAAAGCACACATTTAGGCCGCTTATCAGCGATAGCCTGCATTCTCTGACCGTTATCTCAATAAACAGGCTAAACTAGCCTAGCCTTGCAAATATCCTCAGTAACTAATTCGCTTCACAACATAACATAATTATGAGGCATGAGACACTTACGCTGACATCTCTCTCATGACCTTGCGTAGAAATATCCAAATATTTTCAGAACAAACGCGCAAAAAACATGTAAACTCAGCCAGCAGCAGCCCCGTCTCAATTTATAACAATAGTTGCTGCTCCAATATGGCGCCCATCGGACAGACATTTCCCGACGTGCTTTGCGCACTGACGCCACCATATAAATGTTTTTAAATATCAATCACGGTTTTATTGGATTAGATTGCGCGCAGACCAGCTTTAGTCTAAATAACAATCAAACAACTGTTTATATTATTTAACAAAGAAAACTACACTCTCTAGTAAAGGAGGATTCAAGGTTACACGTACGTTTTATCCTCGTGTGTTCGAGTGGACTTATTTTTAAAAATAAAATCAGATTGTGATATATTATTGATTGGAAGTGTACAGTTCGACAAAGTGACAGTATTAAATATAATGAATTATTTATACAAATCGATTTTTGTGACTGACAACATGCCCCTCGCTCGTCACGTGACCAGCGTTCCGTAAGTAAACACTGAAATGTTTGTCCTATTTTAACCGATTTCGACATAAAGTTAGCAAATTCTAGAGGTTCAATTGGCTAGTAATGGTGCGTGAAAGCGTATAAATTAACATATAATCATGAGAGTTAAACACTACTGAACAAAAAGGCCTATTACTTTTATCATAAGACTTCTTCCTAGGAAGCATTTGTTTGTGTCATGTAATGTAGCCTAGCATTTCTGTGATATGTTCTTGATTATAGTAAGGCCTTCTGCCTTCTTGTGTGCCTAGAGTGGAATGATAGCTTTTAAACAGCTTGTAAATGACTTTGAATTTCCTTTTAGACCAATTAGCCTGAAAAAACTACCATCTGAAGTGCTCAGGCATCACTTTTGACCTTAACATTGTGTTTTAATTGGGTTACTGAGGTTTAAATAAGGCCTTCTTGGATGATTTAGTTTTTACTTCTACACTTTTACTAATTCTATTAAAAACTGATTAGGTGTACAATAGAAATTACAATAGAAATTGGGATTTGCAAATAGGCCTATACTATACCACTTATACCATGAAAAAACAATAAAACTAAAAACAGTCATGGTAAGCCATGTCATGATAAATCTTCTTTGTACAAATGTATAATGAATTATAAATAATAGGCCTATAATTTTGTGAATCAGTATAAATAATTCAGCAGGCAGCACTGTATCTCAGTGGTTAGCACTGTCACCTCACAGCAAGAAGGTCGCTGGTTCGAGTCCCAGCTGGGTCATTTGGCATTTCTTTGTGGAGTTTGCATGTTCTCCCTTGTTCCTGTGGGTTTCCTCCTGGTACTCAGGTTTCCCCCACAGTCCAAAGACATGCGGTACAGGTGAATTGAATAAACTAAATTGGCTGTAGTATATGTGTGTGAATGAGTCTGTATGGATGTTTCCCAGTTCTAGGTTGCAGCTGAAAGGGCATCTGCTGTGTAAAGCATATGCTGGATAAGTTGGCAGTTCATTCCGCTGTGGCGACCCCTGATGAATAAAGGGAATAGGCTGAAGGAAAATTAATAAATGAATAAACATTTAATGTAAAATTACACAGGTTTCATGTGTAAAGTTATATAAAATATATTACATATAATATATAAATATTAAAGACAAAAGTTTATGAGACAAATTAATATTTGTTGTTGGACAATCCATTTTATACTGTGAAATAAAAACAATATTATAAAATATTATATATTATCATACGTATGGTTAAAAATTGCAAATGTCACACTTTATTTTGATGGTCCGTTTGTTGAATTTAGTGACATTGCATTTACATGCCAACTAATTCTCATTAGATTATAAGTAGACTGTTGGGGTTAGGGTTGGTGAAAGTTGACATGTACTGGGAAAGTTTCTAATAGTCATTTAAATGTACTAATACCCAAATGGACCATCAAAATAAAGTATTACTATTTGTTTTATTGTTTATAAAATATACTCATTTTGATAACACATTAAGATCAACACTACACTTTTAATGCTAAAGTTTTAGTATTAATTAATGTAATAATTAAAATTAAGATGAGTAATACACTTGTGGGTGACCCAGTGGCGCAATAGGTAGTGCTGTCGCCTCACAGCAAAAAGGTCGCTGGGTCGCTGGTTCCAACCTCGGCTCAGTCGGCGTTTCTGTGTGGAGTTTGCATGTTCTCCCTGCGTTCGTGTGGGTTTCCTCTAGGTGCTCTGGTTTCCCCCACAGTCCAAAGACATGCTGCACAGGTGAATTGGGCAGGCTAAATTGTCCGGGGTGTGTGTGTGTGTGTGCGTGTGTGTAGATGTTTCCCAGAGATAAGATGGGCTGATTGCGGCTGGAAGGGCAAAACGAAAAAATGTGCTGGATAAGTTGGCAGTTCATTCCACTGTGGCGACCCTGGATTAATAAAGGGACTGAGCCGACAAGAAAATGAATGAAAGAATACACTTGTTAGAGTATTTATTAATTAACATTAATAAACACAGAGCTGTCATTAATAATGGTAGCTTAATTTGATTAAATAATGTTTATTATAAAATATTAATTTGTAATTATTAATTAAAATTAATCAACTGTTATTATTAGTTTGCTAGTTTAATTTAATGTTTACTATATGCTTTTCTTAAAATAAAGTATAGTGTAGTTAATAAATGTTGTTTATTTGATTTTGAATTTAAAATGTTACTTTTACAACTTTACAAGTTTATTTATTTTATTATTGTTGACTTTAATCCATATTTATTTTTTAGCCATATTTTAGTTTTTAAAATGTTTCTATTTCTATTTCTATATTTCTATTTTTATTTATCAGAATATTCTTATTTTTTATTGTATAAAGTTTTTAATTTTACATTTATGCATTTTAATAATTTTTTATTGAAAATAATAATAATAATCTACCTGACCCTGTTGCACTCCCTGTTCAAAAACCTCTACTAGGTAATACGATTATTTAGCTAATAATAGGCCTTAGGCTAATGATTAAAGAATATAATAGGCTGCATCCGCTCCATTTGACGAAGCGTAGTGGTTCTAGTTAGAAAAGAGCTGTGGCATATGTTGTGATTGAATCGATTAGACACAAACCAGGCCTTGGCAAGAACGTGTGTTCCGTGCGTAATTGCTTATTCACAGCACCATCTAGTGGATAAGTGCCAGTAGTGTCCTGATGACGTCAAGATCCACCAGCTCCTCGGATAAAACCAGCACAAGAATTGTTGCATGAGGTGTGTGGTGTAATAAAAAAGTATGTTAGAATGTATTGCATCTACATTCGTATTGACCTAAACGTTGGAATCAATCGCCTATTAACATCGCATAGAGTGCATTAAATGGATAATTAAAAAAAAAAAAAATTTCATCATAATTTACTCGACATTCAATTAGTTCTAAATTTGAATCTT
Organism: Danio rerio; assembly: GCF_052040795.2. Taxonomy (NCBI): domain Eukaryota; kingdom Metazoa; phylum Chordata; class Actinopteri; order Cypriniformes; family Danionidae; genus Danio; species Danio rerio. The sequence goes on from NC_141033.1 coordinate 28,344,803, forward strand.
TCTTTTATGAATCTAACAAAGATGAAGGAATGCGAGAAAAAGCAGCCATTGACATCCAATAAAAATAAAAAGTCAATGGCTGCTTTTATTTCCAACAATCTTTAGCTATCACCCTTTGGGTTCGTTCAACAAAGAAATTCAAACAGGTTCGGAACAAGTGAAGACTAGCCTAAAAAATGACAGAATTGTCTTTGTTTGGTGAACTATTCATTTAGTAATAGTAATGTACAAGTTATTAGAACTCAGTAACTTTAGTAAATTTAAATTTGTAACATTATCTTGCCTATAACAATTGATGATTGTGTCTCTGTGTGTATTAATTAATTGAGCTGCATTATAATACATGAGACTATGTTCGTGTGCATGCGCGCGCATTTAAATACATAAATAAAAACACCTGAAACAATCTTGTAGTTTAATTCATAGTAACATTTCTAATGACTGAAAGCCTCAGTGTATGAAATCTTCAAGATACCATCGACATCTTAAAGGATATCTTAAAAATCTTAAAACTTTATAGTCTATAAACATCGACTGAAGTGATCTATTTAAGCCGCACAGCTCCACGTTAACCAACTAGCTTGCTGTTTATCATCACTGACGATCTCAAATCGTGGATGATTTTGACGTTTTTAGACGCTCTTCCAATGTTGGTCAGTTTAGATCTACATCGATTTCCTTCTCCTATATTGGAGTCGAAAAATTATTTTGTCGTGTTACCTTACCGGTTTAAGAAACAGTCCGCATAAACAAACATTTCTTTAAGGTCTGAAATATTTAAAACTGTTTTTAAGTTTAAGTGATCGTCCTTATTTTCAAGAACAATTTAGTGAATTTTCACATGTAAGAACCATTTTTTGTTCCCCCACGAATATTTCGACGAATAGTTCTTAAAAGAACTTGTTTCTTCCTGCGAAGAGCTTGTTAAGAATCCAAAGAACATGTTGTGCTATATGGAATGGTTCCACTGAGGCCAATAAACATCCTTTTATTTTTAAGAGTGTGTATTAATTTTAAATGGTGTAGCAGTATTAAGAAAATATTCGAAGCATATAAAGTGAAAAACCTTTATGAAGTAGGTCTACTTAACCTTTAAAAAATGAAAAGCCTTTATGAACAACGACATTGATAGAAAAAAACAAAGATGTACATTTATACGTAAAAGCAAGACAATATTATATTATGAACAGTTTTGATTGCTTTATTAAAAACAACACAAACAACATTTCCATATTTTTTTCTATTGTAAATGTTCCTTCATGTATGCTTCTGTTTTCTTTTCATGTGGTATTTGTGAAAAGAAAATTAACAGATCAACGTGTTTCAGCAGTGTGTTTTATCCATCTTCTTAAGGCTTCCTTTAGAACCTGTTGGAAAGCAGTTTATAGTCAGACTTAAAGCGTAAGAGAGAAAGAGTGTGTTTAGTCGGGGTTCCCGCTGTAAAGGCCATTCGGTAAATTCTTCTGCGGTATCGTCAGCAGTGTGTTCTCTGATGTTTCTTCCCGTGTTTACAGACAAGCTCATTCGCTGCCAGAGTTTGTGTGGCAGTGAGTTGATTTCGCGTAGTCGCTGTCCATGGTTCTGAAGCAATTATAACAGCCACAACTCAGTCTGATTAAAATGAAAACATTTCAGCAAACTTGACAAATTACTGCTGGATGTAAGGACTGTACAAAAAATAATAATTTTTCCCACGAACTGTTAGATTGCGTGTGCTGTGCATTGTATTTCTGATTTACGATATTTCAAATCTCGTTCTTTGTATATCAAAGCTGTGCTGACTCCTGTATTTATTTTCAGTTGCTGACGTGGGAGTTGGGGAAAGACTGTTCATTTTTACACTGTCGAATCATGAGAAAATAGCAATTTAATGTAGTTGTAAAATCTATTTAAAACCAAAAAAGCTTTAAAGTTGGCTTCATCTTTAAAGTTAAATCTTTAAAAAAAAAAAAAAACATTTTCAGCAGAATTTAAGTTTAATGCAAATATAAAACGCATCAAATCAAGATACAGCTTTTATAGTTGGCTATCTATTTTGTGTAAAAAATATAACCAGTGTTTATTTTTCTTGTTTCGTAATTATAGGCTTCCTGATGACTATCACCCTTCTCAATGAAAAGCTAAAATAATTAGGCTACACAAAAAAGTTGTATAAACATTTATTTTATAGAAATACTACATCTTTTGTACAGCCTATAGCTTAAATAAACACACACACACACACACACACACACACACACACACACACACACACACACACACACACACACACACACACACACACACACACACACACACACACAAATCAATTACGCTCAATAATTAACCAAGATAATATGCAAAGAAACATTAAGAATATCCAAGAGAAAATAAAGCTATTTAAAATACGAAGGAAGTAACTTTCACTTTCTCAACGATGAAAACGGTTTTCTATTCTAAACCCAGACGTTTATTTCTCTTTAAAAAGTTGTATTTTTATTTGTTTGCTGAACGATTTAGTTTAATGATTTGTAATGTTATAAAACCAGATTCCTTCATTCATCTCTTTCAGTGGGCTACGGCGATTCCTTGTAACAGCATTCTGTGTCATTATAATTTCGCACACTAGAGGGAGCTTGGACCACGAAACATTTCTTTTGCTCCTTTCTTCTCCCAAACTCCGCGAGTCCACGAGTCTATCATCAGAAACCTTTTTAAAAGTTTCCAGAATTTACATTTATATTCATTTTATTGTTATAATTAACTTCTATATTTGATTATATGCTTGTCTCGCTTATTTTTTTGCAATTAGGCTATGCTACAAAGCAATTTAACCAAACAAATTAAACGTAAATGGTCTTTAATACTTGTTTTTCTTCAAAGCCATTTCTAAATAATTACGCAAAAGCTTAAGTTTATCATAAAAAATAGATATGGTTGCAATTTATCATTGGCCGGACTCAAACGTGATGAAAAGACTTTGAGAACCTGTGATTTGACGTATAGTTTACTTATAGGCCTCTGTGTACATTATCCCCACTGATAGTAGACATTTATGTGTATTCTCTAGGTTTATTTTCTGCTGTGTTATCACTTTAGCATCCTCTCGAAAGGAACATCAGGTTGCAAGAACATGCAAATGAACGAAAAGTTAAACGACAGGCACAATTGCATCCATTAATCAACATAATGTAGGCTAATAATAACAGTTACTACAGCATAAACAACACCACCTGGTTTACTTTACAATAACGTTTACGCAAAGTTAAGGATGTGTATTATGTTCGTATAAAACGTTTTTATAATGATATATCTCGCAGAGTCACCACATGTGTAGTCCGCTCTCTCAGGTAATCTGATTTCCTCAGTCTCTCCTCTTATTCTCCTCTTTAACTCGCTCACATGCCGTTGCTTTTGTGAAAGAAGCAGTACTCACGTTTATAATTTCGCCCACAGAGTCGTAATCCCTTTGATTATATCTAATACCTGCCAAAACCCAGATGGCATGCCCACCCATCGCTCAGTGTGATAATGCCACATTGTGAAATCTAGCCATTAATATTAATTTTCAGTCTGCGAATGTGTCTGAACTGCCGAAGCTTAAAATTCCTTAAAGCAGGCAAAGCTTGACTTACCAGGGATTTTTAAGAGCATTCCCATTTCGCCTTTCTCCGTCCTTTGAGGTAAAACTTGTATTTTGTGGTATGTGTAGATTTAAGGCGGTCAAAGTATCTCTCAGTCGACACGACGAGGCCTACATATAATACTGCCAGGTTGGTTTATATGTCAAATTATGGCTTTGCGATATTTTGGACAAAGTGAAGAAATGTTTGCACTGGCATCCTCTATGAGGTTTTTTTTGTTCTTTCTATTGGAGGTTTTGTGTTCGAATGAAGCATGTTTTGCAAACTGGTCTTAGATAAAATAATTTCGTTAATAATGCTCAATTTTCCTATAGTGACATTTTACATGGTTAATTACTCAAAAGCTATTCGCAGAGCCTGTCCCAGAGGAACGCGTAAGAGGATAATATCACGATTACAACCGTAGCTGAGAGATACATGCCATTTTAATTTAACTACGAACAAGGCAAGGAAGCCGAATAATTTCATGCAGGAGGGCCAGTGCACGCCTTCATTCAAAACTATCCATAAATATCTTTGTGAACCAGTATTTACATCATAATATACATATATGGAAAACAAAACGGGGCATATACATATCTAGCATTTTTGGTTTATTTATTTATTTTTTTTAATTTCTGTCTGCCATGGCTCTGGGTTTGGATTAAACCAGTAGAACGTATCTCACATATTCGCACTGTAGGTTTAAAAAAAACTTTATTGTATGAAATTTGTTTTTATTAAAAGACACACGTAATGACAAATGCATATATTAAAAATAGCAAAGGGAATCTAAATAAATAATCGAGTATAGGCTATATAAAATTAGTTTTTACTGTTTTGCAGAGTAGTTTTTTAGCACTAATTAACACAATTAGTCGTGTTTACAAAACATTTTGTTGATCCATAAAATGCTCAATGATGGGTGACGATGAAGGCATTAATCAAAAAGTTTAACATATTTGGTAAAAATAATGAAAATAACAAAATCCTAAAAGTATAAAAGAACATTGCTTTAAATATGTCACGTTTAAAATTGGAATACACGTGGAAAACTAAAAAATAATAAAGAAAATTATAACCAAAATTACTCACAATGAGAATTTGCAAATTCATTAAAGTTGATAATATAGAAAAATAAATGAAAACACTGGCCCACACACACACACTAACTGCACGCGACGGGTGCTAGTAAATGCTAAAAGCCTCTCTTTGAACGTGACATCAGCGCTGGACAACAGTTGCAGGAAAACAGATCTGCTGATGAATTGCCAGAGCTAGTGGGAAAATGAGAGGAGTGAAGCATGAACAGGGCGTAGGGCGTTGATTTATCGCATAAGCCCTCGGTCATTTCCATATATTAAAATGTGCCCAAGGGGCCAGTCAGTCAATTTCCTTGAGCCACTACCCGTGGAAGGCAGACACATGACCAAAAGACATTTAACTGTCTTGCTTTTCACCTGACCCATGTACCAATATTAATCCCCTCACCCCCGGTATAATATCCAATAGTGAAAACCTACTAACATTTTTATTATGTAGGTTTGGTAATCTGGTTTTTGTGTCATCCACAGGGCCTGACGCACTGAACTAAAACGTTATTTTAAGCATGAATCTGTCATCGCACTTTCCACTCACTCTCATTTCCAATCGCTCCCTCTGTCATTCTCTCACACAAAAGCACTTTTTCTGTACGAGCGAGCGCGCCTGACCGTGCATTGGAGAGATGGATATTGCAATGCATTTAACGTCTGGCTGATTTATGATGGGATCAGTCGCATTGTCATTTACATATTGAGATTCTGTTTGTACGCGGCGTTTTGTTGCTGCCTGATAGCTTCCATTCCTGAAGGAGGTGTAAACGCTCCATTTGGTCTGATCAATGTTCGCCTAGGAGCAAGAGAGAGTTTCATGAAAGTAAAAAAAAATGTGGAAAAAAGGCGGTCCATCAGCCAATGGCCTGAGTGGGCAGGTGCCATGGTTAGTGCTGCTGAAATGCGTAAACGTCCCCAAATTTGTCCAGCTCCTAAAGCAGAAGATATTTGCGCACGTTGCGCCCTAACCTCGGTAATATTTGCTGTTTACTCGTGGGGAATAATGCTTTCGGATTTAAAAGGGTTTCAAATGTTTAATTAAACATTCAGACTACAGCAAACCCGAAGGGTTATTTCGAACTATAACTTTTAGGTTATTTCGGCAAACTTGTATTTTAGGTAGCCTACACGGTGATGTATCGAACAAAGTTTAACAATGAAGTCTTTCTGTGGGATACATAACACAGAAAGCACAATCTCTGTCAAGAATTCCTTAAACAAATTCGTGGACAATAAAAAGTAAAAAGTCCCACTTTAAAGCCCAGAAGTGTTTACTGACTGAGAATTTTCTTTAGTTACTTTTTATCATCCAGAAACCGCCTGTGCTTGTGTTTTAAAGAAACCAGTTCAATTAGCATATCTAAACTTAACATAAGAACTGTTTCTTGTTTTATATTGAATATTGTTCTTTTCTTAAAGCAACACATTATTTCTGAAACGGCATTCATGCGCGGAACTCTTAAAAGTGCTAAATGTATCTAGCTCCTTTTGTGCACGCTGAAAATAGTGCGCTGCGTCGAAATGATATCAAAGGCTGGAAATACAAAATTCAGATCGATACGGTGCTTTTAATCATATGCACTTGTTGAGAACAATGACCTGAAAAGCATCGGCACAGTCAGTGTGGTACAGTCGAGCGGATCCATTGGTATTTCCAGATAGATCTCGCGCAAAGTTGACCTTTTTACCCAGCACAAACCTGACTCAACTTTCGCGTTAAGATCTGACACCTCGCGTCGGAAAAAAAACACACGCGCACCAACACAGCGATCAGTCTTGGTCCAAAAACAAAGATGTCAGCGTATAAGCCTGCAAAGCAGTTTCACTCACTCGCTCGCGGGTCACGTATTATCTCCAGCATTCGGCTTCAACTCCGATCGGTTCCCTATTGAATTGTGCCTTTTCCCCGCAGACTGTCACTTGTTCACGCAGCCTCTGCTTTCTCTGGAGTAGTCGCTATAGTCTAGTTGTACTTCTACTAGTTCGCAGGGGTGTCTCTCTCTTCCTCCCACCTCATGCATTGAACTAGCTTGTCATCGCGTTCGGTTATACGCTTCATGTCTCTTTAATTTCGAATGCATCAGCGCTGTTTACAGCATCTTTATATTTCTAAATCCACGCGGCGGTTTACTGACACCCCCTCCTCCCCCCAGTCGCCATTCTCTATAATCTGAACACATCTGAAAGTTATTACCCCGTCCCCTTTCTTTCTAGTGGGCTGCTCCCACAATCTATTCGTCAGTGTGTTGTTATATTTTTACAATTACACTCTTGTAGTATTTAAGTCCCACCTACATCGCGCGCAGAGCGCACGAGCAAGTATCCCATCCCGCTTTATGTGATGTGCCTTAAGTTTCTCTGAGCTGGAGGAATGTGGCAGCGCACGCGGCGGTTGAACCCTGCACATGCCCCGGCTCGGAACCTGTCTGTCCTGTTCATGCAACCCGATCGTGTCTCGCTGAAAAGCAGCTACCTTGCGCGCTACCTTTGACTGTTTGACCAGGAGTTGAGTCAGTGTGTTTGAAACACCATCAGTGTCCACTACGAAACCTTAAATGCGAGGCTCCTCTCTCACTGTCTTTGTATATATAGCACGTCCGGCCCCCTTGAATCTCCTGTCCATTGGCTTTTCGTGCTCTGTTTTCCTGCGTCCACCCCCAGAGCGCGAGCGCGCGCGGACGCACACGCACACACACACACACACACTCCGCAGCGCACATTGCTTTCATTAAACATATCTCCCCCTCTCTCTCTCCTTGTGTGTGTGCTTGTCTCTCGCTCCCTCTTTCTCGCCTCTTGTCCGGCCCCCTGATCTTTCTGTCCATTGGCTTCTTCGGGTCTATTTTTCATGTCCAGCCCCTAATGAGTGTCCATTGGTTTTGTTATTTCCACTCCCTCCTCCTACTCCACGGCTTTGCCCTGCCCATGTTCTGTATGTCTGTGTCCATCCATCTCCTGACGTTCAAGTTCGCAGGGACGTCACGTCCGCACTTGAACTTGCAGCTCAGGGGGGCTTTTGCCATTTTTTCATCTCTCTCTCTCTCTTTTCAAAAAAGCCATGACGGCTATCCCACAATCCATCTTCCCTGCGCCATCTTTGTATTATTTCTAATTTATTTTGGATGTCAAAGGCATTGATGAAGATATTTTCTCTGGAGTCTCCCTTCTAACCCGGCTCTCCCGATGTGAACCGAGCTGAAAGCCACCACCAACCACCATGTCTCGCCGCAAGCAAGGCAAACCCCAGCACTTAAGCAAACGGGATTTTTCGCGTAAGTAAAGACAAATATATGTTGTGCCCGTTGCCTTTACCTGTTTTTTGGCTGCGTTGTGTAGCGTTGAGTTGCTGGAGAGGAGCGTAATTCTCAGGGAAGACACACTGGACATTGGACAGCGCAGCGCCGATCAAGTGGACTTTAGCGAAGAGAGCGTTCCCATCTCTTGAATGCCTTTACGCGCACCGAATCGCCAAAAAAGTTTGTCTTCCATCGCTGTACTTGGAGAAGTTCGTGCCGACTCTGTGTTTAGGCGCATATGTCTTGGCTCTCGTGCCCCAGTCGCTTTGACCACTTAAGAGCAAACGCTCACATATACCGGACCGTGGTGGGTATATGCACGCGTGCTTTCGCTTGCTTATTTACTCTCACATCTCGTGGAGTGTCCCGCAACGCTGTCTGTCTGTGATTCTGGGCAGGATTTCCCCCCTCTCGCACTATTTTTGGAAGATTTTCAAAGAGTGGAAGCGAATTTTGATTGGGAAAAATCTCGTGTCCGACTGTTTACAAGCGCCGCGTGCGCTTACTACCCACTGCCAGCAAATAGAGCACGATAGTCGTCTGCCTGAGACTAACAGCGCAGAGTAAGACATCTGCATATAGCCTAATATCGTTTCGAGTTTTACACATTAACGCTTTTCTAACGTTTGAAGCAAAACGCGGTTGTGCAGTACTTGTGGGCTTTCGCTGAAAAGCAGTAGAAGAGTATTTTACGTTACGCTCTTTGCCGTTTCGAGTACATTTGCAAGGAGAGAAATACGATTTCTATTTAGGCCTGATTTTCGTCTTAAATGTCGTTGACAAAGGTAAGACGAAACCTAAATATAATGCAACTATTTGGATACAAATGTATCGAGAAAACCAGGCTTTTTATGCATATATTCGTAACACACTAACCTACTGTTATTCCAGAGATCATGTTAGTTAACACACTAAACGTGCTTTGAAGGACTGTGACAAGTTGCATTTTTCTAAATAAAGTATGCTTTAGATTATATGAACCTGAAATGTTGTCAGGAGCTCGACGACACAACCATTTAGCTTCTATCTTTTTGATGTTTTAGTTTTGATGTCTGAAACGTAAATCTTCAAAAGCATTAGTCCGCGTTTTAATAGATAAACGTGTTTGACACAAATCCTGAGTTGTTGTAACATTGTAAAGTATCGTGTAACATTATTGGGTTTCCACACACAGGCTGTGGATCTCAGCGCGGGTTACTCTGCGCTTTCGCTGCTGCACGTGTCCGAAATCCACCGCTAGGGGGCACACGACGATCATAAACTAGACTCGAACCCGATCAGTTTCAGCACTATCTATATTTGACCATATGTTTGCAAGAGCGAAACGTATTGTATATGAACTTGTAACAGTTTTTTTTTACCCCGTCCTGAACTGGCATGAATTATAGGATTTTTAAAAAAATGTCTTGTATATTTTGTAATGGATCTAGAAAACTAACATATGACTTTCAGGTAATGCAAACAGAGCCAGTATCGATCTTGATAAACTTTGCCATCCAATTTATAATTACACAGAAGACGGTTATTTTTAAAGCAAAGAAACAACAAGCGAGCCTACAAACTTTTTAATGAATTTATTCAAAACCCCTTTGAATTTCATACACAGAGAAGCTAATACTAAATCTTTTTTTTGTAATAAGATGCTTTTGAATTTTAGACAAATTAATTGTTTTTAAGTCTTTAAATATTTTTTAGTTTAAGAACTGATTTAATTTGAAATGCATATGCAGGTAATGTAATTTAAAACTATTGTGAAAACTCAGTTTAATACAGTTTTCCACACTTTCCACAAATTTTGAGTTGGTTTAATTTGTTTTAAAATGGTTGAATATTCCTTCAAAACACATTCATGGAATCCTAGTTTATTTATGCAAGGTCAATCGTAGTCTGTGAAGTATATATAATAATATTTAAAAATATGCATATGCACGGAAATCTTTAAATGCCATTACCGATAGTAGAATAACGCATAACTTTAAATGTTGTATTAAGCTATTGTATTAATGTTACATTTTATTGAAGCTGAAATATCTATTAAGCAACTATATGTACTCGCTGGGTGTTATTAAATTATGACTCAAGTTTTTGCAAATATGTCGATTATCTCTGTTTTTATCACAAAATCACACATTACTGGACGTTCTACATCTGTTATCATTACGAATTTAATACGAATCAATATCAATCTGTGTATCTTGGAACCAGATACAAAAACGTTTAACTTCACTTTAAATTGCTCCTATTAGAAATGCAAGCAATTACGCACAATAATACAATGTAAAAACGGAAAGCATTCGTTCATATTTAAGGGTAATGGATCACGTTTCGTCTTTGTTATTTCATGTGCAAACGTGTCGAATATTTTACTCATAACCACGTCTGGGAGATACTTCACATCTGCCCCTCAGTATCTGCCCCAGACTGGGCTGAGGTAAATTTAACCGCCCTGTTCGTGATCCCAACACCTTTTTTATTATTATCAAAATCTGTACCAATCATCACCCACTAAAATTAAAATCTATTTTTTGATTCTCAGTGGTTTTAGGTTCATTAAAGCATGAAATTGGCAGCTTATAAAGAAGGTCAAGATTCTTAACCATTAGCAAGCTAGTGTAACCTCCGCGCGAAAGATTTCGCTAAACAGCCGTTATAAATACCTGTGTGTGTGTGTGTCTGTGTGTGGACTGTATAGCTAACTTTATTGAGAATGGAAAAAAGTATCAGTACTTTTACTCCAAGTGTGAAGCATGTATTGATGCTGCTGTGACTGTTTTGGTTTTGCTGGATATCTACACGTGTTGTACATGCAGTCATAATCCAGATGTGTGTGTGTGTGTGTGTGTGTGGTTGAGTGAAACAGTCAGTCTGAGATGTAGTTTTAAAAACCAAAACAGATATAACTTATGTTCATTTTAGTGTTATATTATCATGAATCAAGATGTCATGAACTTTTAAGGATTCATATTTTTATGATTGTGAAGTTTTGTTTTTACAAAATGTTTATTTTGTAAATTATTTTATGCTTAAATTATTATTATTATTATTTTTTTACAATTTCTGAGGTAATCACCTTTATGATTCTGAAATTAAAAACTGAAGTTTGATTTGTAAAATTTTTTTTGTGCTCCCTCATCTTGTCTGCGTTCATTACTACACCCAGTCTCTAATATTCTCTCTGCTTTTCATTCCCTCTGTGTCGCATATGGATTCTTCCTGCGTGCAGCCGAGCCCCTGTCAGCCGTGGTCTCGGAGGAGAGGCAGGAACAGCGCGGGCTGGTACAGGTAGCTCCAGAGGGAGACCAGGACCTGCTCACCTGTGGCCAGTGTCAGATGAACTTCCCTTTGGGAGACATCCTTATTTTCATTGAGCACAAAAGGAAGCAGTGCAATGGCACTTTGTGCATGGACAAAGCAGTGGATAAGCCCCCCTCGCCCTCGCACGGTGAGCTGAGGAGAGCCTCCAACCCGGTGGAAGTGGGCGTCCAGGTCACGCCGGAGGACGATGACTGCTTATCGACGTCTTCTCGAGGAATCTGTCCCAAACAGGAAAACATTACAGGTAACCTCATCCAACGTGATTTCTCTTTCATATTATAGCCTGTGTGTATCTGTTTGTGGTGAAGCAGAGTTGTTGTGTGGGCCACATATCGTAGACACATGTCCTTTCTCCATGGGGCGTCTTGGAGACGTATGAAGAGTGCTGAATATTTAAGAGCTGTGGCATAGGAAGGGGAAGGGGGTTTATTCTGTCAAACCTCAGAGTGAGAAGCCATAACGAAGACCAAAAGAGGAACGGCATGACTTCATAGAGCAACAAACATTTGAAATCTGATTTATTATCTCAAGATCAGCGCTGCTTGGAAGCAAGAATCTCCTTGAGTTGGGATTTGGATAATTAAGCTCAGATTCGAACCGTAGATCACACATTGCCACCACTGGCTGTACGCTTCGGTTTAGCACATTTGCACTTCTCAGTCCTTTTTCTCTGGTAACTTGTCGTTCGCTTGCCACATTTATCAAATGAGGCCTAAAGTGGTAGACTTTGCCTTAAAAGTTGCAGCGCAAAGGGTGTGTTCTTTACGACACAGCAGGCTGCTCGTCTCTACGGGGTGAAAAATAGAAGGATTGAGAGGGGGGAAATTTTGGCACTGGAGGGGCGGTTCGAGGAGTCCTTGCTGTGACAAGAGAGGCCATCCTCCTCGGTGTGTGTCCACAGGCTCATGGGAAATGCCTTTCTGAGCTGCACAGCCTCTCTCATGTGGTCTCGACAGATGTATCTTGATTTCGTTGTGGGTTCTTGCACAGCCACATCTTATCCGTACAAATGCACGCCTGCACATTTTCACTTTCTGTCGAAAAAAGCAAAGGAAATGGAAGGCCGTTTGGTTATTTTGGTTTGTCAGGGAACAATAATACGACGCTAATTATTTGTTTTAGTTTTGTGGATGTGCGTTTTAATTAGCGGTTGACTTTCTGCACTATATAAAACAGGGAAAATACAGTCATAAAAGAAGGAAGTCCCTTATTTTCAACTTAAAATAAAGAAAACAGGATTTGGTTGTAGCATAAGTCTAATCTCCCTTAAGCTGAGCGTTAAGTGAATTGAACTGCTTTAAGTTGTCACTGTGCTATTATGCGTCCATGAGTGTGTCTTGGGCTGGTGAGGCGATTTAGAGTGGCTGTTTTTTTTTTTAAGTGCAGAAAAT